>NW_024424119.1:13171984-13241038 GCF_017311325.1 Ursus maritimus | reverse complement strand
CCCCCGCCCCTGCAGAACCAAAGTTTTGCTGTATTCTCTGTGCTGGATATATTTCTCTTTTCTCTACTGAAATGATCTGTGGGTAAAAATTTAGGAGTCTGGGCTATTCCTCCAGAATGTACATTTTATTTCTTTTGAGTTTTTAGCATTTTATTCATCCCTGGAGTTGATTCAACTCTGTCTTGAAGAATGAACATCCATTACAATAATGGTTTATGAGAAGTATTTTTCAGAGTTTTCAGAGGAGATGAAAGAAAAATGCAAAAAGACTCCCATGTGATCTTTGGAGAGTCCTGCTACTGCATAGTAAGGATGATTTCATCCTGTCCTCGGGTCCATCCCCATCCTTTTGCTTTCCCTGCTTCTAATAAGCCTGCTTCAATTTTGCTCATTTATTTGAGAGGTCAGAGTCATTACCTGGAAAGGGGAGGTAGAGTGTCTCTCAGTGCTGCTTTTGAGTTCATGTAGGTTTATTCTATCTTATTTTGCATTTGTGTTCAACAAAACAAGCTTGTCTATGAGAATTATGAGTGTTGCAGAAACTTTAAACCAGTAGGCACACTAAAACGTAATCGACTGTAGCATTTCCGGCTGAAAGGATCCCCTGCTTCTCTCTTTCATTTACCTGAGTAAATGTCAAGGACTGAAGCAGAATGAGAGGGACAATTTGATATTGCCAAAACCAGATTTCCACCTTGAGGAGGAAATGTATTAGCTTTATATATAGAATAAATGTGTACTTTCTTTTTGCAATTTGAGAAGAATCTTTCCTGAGGAGCCTAGATTGACATAATATTGAAGTCTGCCCTCCAAGAAAGAGATCAGTTGGCTAGAACACAAGGTTTGTGAGTACTTTTTCCTTACTCAAAAAAAACCCAAAAACCAAAAAACAAAAAACCAAAAATCTTTAAAAGAAGATTGCACTCAGGATTCATAGGAAGATAGTCCCTCTCTGTGGTCCTTACCCTTTGTTTTATGGAAAAATGATTTTATTTTTTTTGGACTTAAGTGCTGTGAAGTGATATTGTTATTCATTCTTTTTCTGCTGGTAATGATTTATATTCATCAATATATTTATCTTTAAAAAAGTATGCAGGAGTGTGTGTGTGTATAATTTTAAGATTTTATTTATTCATTTGAATGAGAGAGCACAGAAGGAGAGTGAGAGGGAGAAGCAGACTCCCCCCTGAGCACAGAGCCAGACATGGGGCTCGATCCCAGGACCCCTGAGATCATGACCTGAGTCAAAGACAGACATTAACTGACTGAGCCATCCAGGTGCCCCGGCAGGAGTATATTTTTTGACTCCATTTAACCATTATTAACTATTTGGTACAGCCTTTCCTGATTCCCCCCATGCATTTGCACGGATAAAATCTATGTCAAGGAGAGATTGGCAGGGGCATAATATATCATACTTTAATATTTTCTGTGACTCACCTCTATCCGCTTGGTGGTATTTCCATTTCTGTGTTTTTAAACATCTGAGTGGTATTCAATGATATACTCACTTGAAGATCATTTCAATTTTTTTTTTTTACCGTTGCAAACAACGCTACCACGAACATTTTATCATCTGTATCTATCTCTGCACACATATTTGAAAATTTCTGTGGAAGAGATTCTTAGAATTACTGGGTTAGCATGTTGATAGATACTGCCAAATTGTCTTCCCAGAAGGCTTTACAAATTTACAGTCCCAATTATAAGGCAGAAAGCAGCCCTTCTTATGTTTTTAATTAAATTCTAAGGTTGTGTTGACTGTTTTACAGTTTAGAGGAGAGGGAGGTAAGTAAAAAATGATCAAATTCAATGTGATAATTACATTAATAAAGGAATGCTGTAAGAGGGATGTCAAATACGGATTGGATTGGAAGTATTAGGAAGACTTTCCAGTGGATTCCATGCTTTAGCTGTGTTTTGAATAATGAGTGCATTAAGCAAGGGAGGAGAGGTGTGTTGGGAGGGAAGACAGTGTAGGCATGGGGAGCAGTACCTGTGAAAGGCAAAATGAATGAGAGAATGTGAAGTATCGGGAACCGCAAGTGCTTCACAATTATGGAAGCACTGGGTGTTGTGAGAGAACAAAGGAAATGCAGGGAAGGTATTAAAAGACTAAGATGGTATTCCAAGGAAGTGGGAATTTGTCCTGTGGGAAATGATGAGTCATTAAAGGCATTTATATCAATGAAAAGATGAAATCTGATTTTTCTTTTGGGAAGATCACTGTCTTGTCGCTGTGGGAGGTAGAATGGGGGGAGGGGAGTTTAAAAATAGGGGAGGTGACCGGGTGAGGAATGATGAAATTCTAAGCTAAGGCAAGGGTATGGCCACTGGACAAAGGGGCTGGATTTGAGAGTTCCTAAGGGGGAATTCTAAGTAAAACTGGGAGACTATTGGAGTGTGATGAGCAAAGGAGGAGGAAGAGCTGGGGATGGTTTTTCTGTATTTTAACCTTGATAAGAAATTAGGATTTCTGTTTGCTAAGATATAGAGTGTAGGAGAAAGGACAGATGAAGATAACAGGTTAAGATAATCCGTATCTTTGCTATTGCCATGGGCCAACTTAGTGGATGTGGGCAGACTGCAGAACACGTGTATCTGGCCGTCAGGTGGGAGCTGTGATGGGAGTATAGAGAGGGGAGTTGCTGTCCTGTAGGTGGAAGTGACATCCTGTGAATGGGTGTCAGCTCCATGGGGAACTTTGCCTAAAGTTAGAGGATGCCTAAGGGTCAGTGAAGAGAGATGGGAAGCCTGGGAAGAAGACTAGGAAGGAACGCTTTCCAGTTAAGTGTGAGGAAAACCAGGAGAGAAGGGTGTCCTGATGAAAGAGGGAAGGAGCAGGTTCAGGCCTGTTTGCTAGTGAGCAAATGAGTGGAGACTGATGTTGGGGAAGTTTGGATAAGGAGGTGGAAACCCTGAATTTGTAGCAGGTAATGCCTACATTTTGACAGTTCCAGGTGCAAAGACTTTTGAGTCAAAAGAAGTAGGTTCAAATCCCTTTGTTTCATCACAATAGTAATATAACACATTCTTTTTTTAAATAAAAACTTTTTTAGAGTGAATTGGGGAGGGAGGGGCACAGGGAGAGAGAGACAATCCCAAGCAAGCTTCACACCCAACACAGAGCACGTCCTGGGGCTCGATCTCACGACCCTGAGATCATGAGCTGAGCCGAAATCAGGAGTCAGATACTTAACCAACCATCTGAGCCACCCAGGCGTCCCACAAATTCTTTTTTTTTTTTATTTTAAAGAAAAACATTGCTTTATTTAACTATGTAAAATTTGAACATGTTATATATTAAAAAGCATAAATGCCTCATATATTGCTATTGAGATTTTAAAATGGTGCAGCCACAATGGGAAACAGTAAGGCAGTTTGTAAAAATGTTAAACATGGAGTTGCCATATGACCCAGAAATTCTACCCTTAGAATTTACTTAAAAAAATCTACACAAAAACTTGTACACGGATGTTCATACCAGCACTATGCACAGTGGCTAAAAAGAAAAAATACACATGTCTATCCAAAAAGTGGATAAATAAAAACTGGGATATCCATACAATGGAATATTATTCAGCTGTAAAAAGGAACTAAGTACTGACACATTATAACATGTATGAACCCTGGAAACATCATGCCAAGTGGAAGAAGACAGTCACAAAGGATTTCATATTATGTATGTATTTTATGAATGTTCATATATTTGTATGAAAGGCCAAGTCTGCAGAATAGGCAACGCTAGAGAAACAAATAGATTAGTGGCACAAGGTGATGCAGGATCTGGGGGAATGGGAAATGACTACTAATGCATTTGGAGTTTTATTTCTGGAATGATGAGAATGTTCTAAAATTAGATGGTGGTGATGGTTTCCTAATTCTGTGAATATACTAAAAACCACTAAGTTGTGTGTGTGTTTTTTTTTTAAGATTTTATTCATTCATTTGATGGAGAGAGAGACAGCGAGGGAGGGAACACAAGCAGGGAGGGTAGGAGAGGGAGAAACATGCTTCCTGCTGGCGACATGGGACTTCGTCCCAGGACCTTGGGATCATGACCTGAGTGGAAGGCAGACGCTTAATGACTGAGCCACCCAGGTGCCCTAAATTGTATATCTTAAAGGGTGGATGTTATGGCTTGTGAATTATTTCTCAATAAAGGTATTAAAAATAAACAAAATGGCAAAGCTAATGGCAAATGAAAAAAAGGTAACACTTCACAGAGATGGTTAATATTTGTAACACAAAAGGCATTTTTATATAAAGTAATACAACAAATTCCAGTGCCTTAATTTCCATACCTGCAAAACAGGGCTCACAGGTGACCTGGAGGTGAGAATTAAATGAGATAACTGTTAACATTCATATTAGTTATTGTCATTATCCTTAGTCTTCATTGCACCTGGGATGCTTAAGAATCCATGTGTAGAGAGGTTTAAGTGTTTGGCTAACCGAAGTAATGGCTCAAGAGTAGAACTTGAGTATCATGAAATTCTGATGGGTGTGTTCTCGTGGATCTGGTGCCTTTTCATCCTCCTGGTTCATTTCACAGATATTTATTCCATTTCTGCTATGCACAGGTGCTAAACTATTGTCAGGGGTGTAAGGATGATTCAACCATTTGCTCCTACGTTCAAGAATCTTATGATTAAGCAGGATAAAGGGAGAGGATAGGATGGTTCCCCTAAGATGTGGCAAGGAGGAGAGAGATGCTCACAGAGCAGAAGAGAGGCAGTGGGAAGTTGGGAATGCAGTTCTAGGAATCCATCCCCAAAGTGAAACCTGAATGGAGAAGGAGGAGTAGAAGTTATGCAGGTGACACAAAGCTGGGGGAATGGAGGCAGGCAGTGAGGGTGGTAACATAAAGTAAGGGAGAAACCCAGAGTTAGCCTGGACCGTAGGGAATACTGGGAACACCCAACAGCACGTGTTGCTGGACCAGGAGATGGGTGGATGCAGTGTGTTGGGATGAAGAGCCGAGAGCCAGGTTCTGAAAGCCCTTAGGAGGCCATTCAAATGAGCTTTGATTTTTATCCTAATGGCAACTGGCAGCTTTTGAAGTTTTAATCAAGCTGTGAAATGGGTAGAGTTTTGTGTCATATGGATGATTGTGAGGCCTGAATGAAGGAAGGATTGAAGATAAATCTGTCCTGAAGAGAAAGGAGGTTATTGTAGTTTGGGCAGTGAATAAGAGTTATGGGCTAGAGGGTTTGTTCGAGAAATATTTAGGAGAGAAAATGGCAGTTGTTGATGGTGGGTGGAGTGGGAAGGGGAGGAAGTGGCTTCAGGGTGTCTTGGTTTCTAGTTGGGCGGCTTTGTTGGTGGTGTTACACCACTTGAGATATTACAGGAAAAATGATGAGTTTATTCTCTCAGAAAACAAGAGACTGATTCATCAGGTATTTGCATTTTGCTTTGTAGATAATCCCAGCATAATTTTCTTTTTCCAGTACTTTGACACAATAGCTGTTGGATACCTGGGTCTCTTCTGTTCCTTCTGAAGAATAAAACTTGGCTTTCAAAATTTGTATATGCTTAACTCTCTCTTTTCTTTTCTTAAAAAAAAAATTTTTTTTTAATCTCTAGGAAGAACCTAAGAAAGTCCGCTTTGATTATGACTTATTCCTGCATCTTGAAGGCCATCCACCAGTGAATCACCTCCGCTGTGAAAAGCTAACTTTCAACAACCCCACAGAGGAGTTTAGAAGAAAGTTGCTGAAGGCAGGAGGGGTAAGTGGGCACTGCCTTGTGAAAAGCCTTCACATCAAAAACTAGTTGCTAGTGTGTTAAGAAGCGTACTAATATTTCGAGAGAGGTAAAGAGGGGAGGGACCTTAATGACTTAGCTGTGGACTCCTGGTTTGGTATGAAGAGGTAAGCAAACACTGATATTTTAAGTAGGTATGAATCTGAAATTACACTGTTGGTTAGAATAGCTTGATAGTCTGTGCAGCTCAAATCTGTTTTAACAAAAAGCCAAAAACAATAAACTTTCCTCAATTAAGAAAAGAGCAATGTCTGAGCTTGGTCATATCAGTTTATAGAAACTTTTAGGTAAAGTCGAAAGTCCTGTTTAAAATTATATAAAAAGAGGTTATTGTCCAGATTTTCTTGGGAAATATTAATAGATAAGGTATAATCATTCATATGACAGGCTTGGGTTATTTAAATATACATTTTTGTTTATTTGAATTGTATGTAGGTAAAAGATGGATTTTTTTTTCATTTTTTAAAAAAGATTTTATTTGAGAGAGAAAGAGAGGGAGAGAGAGAGAGAGCACGAGCAGGGGAGGTGCTGAGGGAGAGGGAGAGAGGCAGACTCCCTGCTGAGCAGGGAGCCCGATGCGGGGCTCAATCCCAGGACCCTGACATCATGACTTGAGCTGAAGACAGACGATTAACTGACTGAACCACCCAGGCGCCCAGATTAATGTTTTTAAAGGTCACGGTAGCCAGGTTTTGCCTGTGTGACTTGGCTAGGATAGGGAGTGATATTTAAGTGGGCTTTTGTGCAGACACAAACGTATGGAATGTTCGCTTGCAGCTAAGTCAGCTGTACAGACGAATGCTACTGACTCATGGAAGTCTATAATGGGCACCATTGGGACCATCATCCATCATTCCGCTTCAGATGAACTTCCTGTGTCATCTTATGTGGGCAGTTCTGACCCCATAAAATGTTGAAATGTGTTCTTTGCTCTAGAATTTCCTTCACTTAGTTTTTCTGGAAGGTTTTTGATAGCTTTGCCTCGATGCACTTATCATACGTGTAAATATGTGTGGACCATAACTTTGCAAAATGGCCTCATTTCTCTCATAAGCTCTATCTGAGGGCTATGCAGGGAAGAGTTTGGTTTTATATAGCACAGAAGTTTTTTCCCTTTATTGAAATCCCTTTTTGTGGGGTTAGAGACAACTGCTTTGAGAAGCTGTGGACCGTCTCGGAAGAAAATCACCCATATATACACTTGTGTGAACATTTTGGGTTATGTGGCACTTGTGAAGTCCATGTTTTGGAGTCCAATTTTGCCAAGTTCCTATCCTTTCAGCTGAAATACTAATGTGCATTTGAAGCATTGTTAAGTCCCTTTACCACATTTCATTCAGCACTCTACTATGTCAGTACATTATGGGTTAAAACGTATTGGGCCAGCTTCGGAAATAAACCACCACTTATAGTATTTTATGGGGAAATGCATCTTCATGAAGAAATGACCTTTTGTGATACAACTCATTTTTCTTTTTCCTTTTTTTTTTTAAGTTTTATTTATTTATTTATTTTAGAGAAAGAGTGTGAGCAAGCACAAGTGGGGGAGGGGCAGAGAGAGAGGGATAGGGAGAGAAAATCGTCAAGCAGATTTCCCACTGAGCATGGAGTCCGACATGGGGCTCAGTCTCAGGACCCTGAGATCATGACCTGAGCTGAAATCAAGAGTTGGACACTTAACTGACTGAGCCATGCAGGTGCCCCTGTAATACAGCTCATTTTAAAGTTTGAGATTTATTATGTATTTATTAAGGGAGTGGTGTTTTTTAAAAAAACCTACTGTATTCTTTTTATAGTTACCAAGAACACACCGTTGATGCTATTTGCCTGTGGCTATGCCCTTAAAAATGAACTGGTCCATCCCTGGTTATCTACCCAAAGAAAATGAAAACACTAGTTTGAAAAGATATATGCAATTTTATGTTTATTGCAGCATCATCTATAATAGCCAAGAAGCACCCTGTGTGTCCATTGATAGATGAATGGGTAAAGAAGATGTGTTACATGTACATAATGGGATATTACTCGCAATCAAGAAAAATGAAATCTTGCCATTCATGACAACATGGATGGACCTAGTAGGTGGATATTCTGTTAAGTGAAGTAAGTCAAACAGAGAAAGACAAATACCATGATTTTACTTAGGTGTGGAATGAAAAAAAAAAGTCAAATAAAACAAAATAAAACCAATGGATACCGACTTGCAAATACAGAGAACAAATTGGGGGTTGCCAGAGGGGAAGAGTGTAGGGGACTGGTGAAAAATGTGAAGGGGATTAAGAGGTACAAACTTCTAGTTATAAAGTAAATAAGTCACCGGTATGATAATATAGCATAGGGAATTTAGTCAGTAAGTTCGTAATAACTTTGTATGGTGACAGATGGTGACTACACTTATCACGGCCAGCGTTTCATAGCGTATTAGCTGTCGAATCACTATGTTGTACCCCTGAAATTAAGACGATATTGTATGTCAACTGTACTTCAATCAAAAAAAATGAGCTGGTCCATTTTAAACCCTGATTGTTATTATTTTCTTTTTATGATGGTGGCATTTTATGCTTCTCTTTGGATATGTTGTTAGGTGGGTGATCGGAGCCTGTGGATTCTGGAACTTGAGTACCTCAGGCTTCTGATAAGAGTCGTAGGAAGGAGTAAATATGACACAAGAACTTTTTAAAACACCACTTAGTCCCAGAGTACTCAGGGCTTGCTCGCGAGCTGGAGAAGAGGTTACAGGTCAGCGATAATGCAGCAGAGTGCACGGCTGCATCCCGATAAGGTCTCCGGTAGAGCCCTGTCTTCCTCTTTTCAGCCTTTATCTCAGAACTGTCCTCCTTGACTTTCCTTCTTTGTATTTCTTGAAGTGCTGTTTGAAGCCTGCAGATTTTTTTTCTGTTAGACTAGACTTAGATTGTGTCTTGACACCTCTAAAATAAGTTGAAATGTGAAATATTCAGGCAAACCAGTTACTTAACATACGTTCTTTAAGAGGCTGATTCCAGTAAATTTGGGGGTAAAATTAAAATTGAAAAATGTGTTTGAAATAATAGTAATCCTATAGAGTCTGTCCAGGTAGTATGGGAAAATTAGTCTTTTATGGAAATGGGGGGGGAATCTATAGATTAATAAACATTTTTTCGGCTTACCTAGATTTTTGGCTACCTTGTATTGTTTTTACCTGATATGTAAATATTTATCATTGTCTTGATATTAATGCAGCCTGTCATGGTGTTACTAACTTAGGAGCCATTTTGATTTTAGTCGAAATCTTTCTTTTAAGCTTTATTAGCATAATTGACATGCATATACCATTGTATAAGTTTAAGATGTACAGTGGATTGATTTGATACACTTGTATACTGCAGAATGATTACCACCGTAGCATTAGCTATCATTTCCATCCCGTTACATAATTACCATTTCTTTTTTGGTGAAAACATTTAAGATCTACTCTCTTAGCAACTTTGAAATACACAATTGAGTAGTGTTAATTATAATTGCCATGCCTTCCGTTAGATCTCCAGAACTTACTCCTCTTATAATTGAATGTTTATACTTTTGACCAGCCTCTCCTCTGTACCCTCCCCATCCCCAGCACCTGGTTCTACTCTCTGTTTCTAGGAGTTCAGCTTTTTAAGATTCCACATGTAAGTCATATCATAGAGTATCTGTCTTTGTCTGACTTTCACTTGGCTTAATGCTTTCAAGTTTCACCCATGTTGTCACAAAGGCACGATGTCCTTCTTTCTCACGGCTGAATAATCCTCTATTATTCTATACATTCACTTAGCTTGTTTCAGATCTTGGCTGTTGTAAATAATGCTGCAGTGGACATAGAACCAAGGTACTGCTTCAGTACCTTTGTACGCACACATGTGGGATTGCTGGATCCTATGGTAGTTCCATTTTTAATTTTTTGAGGAACCTCTGTATTGTTTTCCGTAGTGGCTGTACCAGTGTACAATCCCACCAACAGTGCATTAAGGATTCCATTTTCTCCACATCCTCTCCAATACTTATCATTTCTTATCTTTCTGATAATAGCCTGTCTAATAAGTGTGAGGTGATTTGATTTGCATTTCCCTGATGATTAGTGATGTTAAGTACCTTTTTCTGTACCTGTTGGCCATCTGTGTATCTTCTGGCAGATTTTTAAATCAAACTGTAGTTTCTGCCATTGAGGTATACGAATTCTTTATATATTTTGGATATTAACCCCTTAGATGATTTGCAAATACTTTCCTCTCTAGGTTGCCTTTTTCATTTTGTTGCTGATTTCCCGTGCTTTTTAGTTTGATGTAGTTCTCCTTGTTTATTTTTTCTTTTGTTGGTTTTGTTATGATGTTTGTTAGAAATCTTGTTCATAAATATGTCTCTTCAGATAAAACGTTTTTTCCCCCCTCTGGGTTTTAGGGTGAGAGAGGGATGCTGGTTTCATACACTTAAACATTACATGTGTGACATAGATGTATATATTCTGCTTTTACAGGAAAAAATTCCTTATCATATGTGTGTACTGTGTGAAGTCAGTACAGCTGGAGGCGTGAGTGGAGTAAACCTGTCTGGGCTATGGTTCCTTCTCCTTACTTTTTCTTTTAAACGAAACGTACATAACACTATTAAAAGTTGAACTTGGCTTTTGAAGAGATCAAAAAGGTTGTTTTTAGAGCTAATAGCATCTTAGAAAAATGCTTTTAACCATTAGAAGAAGATGATTCCAAAGAGCTTTTTGCCAGAAGAATCTTGAAAAATTGTAGATTTTTTCCTACTTCAAACACCTGTAAACCAATAACTACATGACAACTCCCCCCCCATAATATGCTGTTTTTTTCCACCGGATTTCTTCCTCTTTTTTTTTTTTTTTAAATGTTGCAACTCATTTCTAAATAATCTCAAATGTACCCTGTGTTCTTCTGTTGTATATATTTCAGATATTTTGCTTTAAAAGAAAAAATAATAACTTTTGAGGGAAGGACGCATTTGTAATTAAGCGTTATTTGCGGAGAATATTGGAATACAGAATGATGTCGTTTACAAGACCCTAAAGGTAGTTTCCTCTAAATGAGAGACCTTATTGGAGCTGCTAGGGAAATTGGAGATTTGGGTTAGGATCTAGCCCCTGTCAGGCCTTAAGTAAAAGTCAAAAGCCGTAGGGGTCAGAAAATGGAAAAGGACAACCCGAGAGCTCCTGAGAGGAGATTCCTTTTATTTTGAGATCTTATTTTATTTCTTGTTTGGTAGGAGGGGTAGAGAACAGTGAGCAATAAACTTTTGAGGGTAACACTTGATATAGTCTATTTGTCCTTGGATTTTAAGCAAAAGGACCAAATATACCCCATTGAGAAGCACCTCTGAATTCCACTGAGAATATTTCTACTTGTTTTTGTACAAATGAACTGATGAATCCCTTTTGAGTGATTTTTGAAATGCTGTTTAGGTTGTCAGGATTTTTTTTAAGGCTTTATGATCCCGATAGATGATTTTGTCTTTACTTTCTTGGTCATCTTCTTAGTAGCTAGAATTCAGTCCTACTGAAAAATTGCTGATGGGCTTGACATCCATTACATTTGACGGAAAGAGGATGAGTTTCTCTTTTGGGTGTTGGCAGAGTTCAGATGCAGATAGCCTACATCCTATAGCTGAAAGTCCTCATTCTACTAACTCAGCGCTCTGGGGTTTCCTGTGGGGAGGGAGTGTGATACCCTTGGAAAAGTTTTGAACTTAGGCAGCGTTAAGTAAAAAGCTCATCTTTGTCATCTTCTCGTTGAAGAAAATGATGACATGTCTTTGAAACTGTTTGTCATCCGTGAAATGGGTGAGACTGTGTTTTCCTCGCCAGGAAGTCCAAACATGGTGTGTGACCCAGCCCCTTGGTTCTTTTCCTTTGATGGTTTAGAAAATCAACAGATCTTTAACCATGTGTATGTCAAGCACTTAAAGGTACTGCGTGGTCTGAGCTGCTCTAGATTTAGTCACAGGAAGACATCTTTACCACCGGTTAGTGTGACCAGCACATTGGCGGACCTGTGTTGGATTTAAAGAATGTTAGCTCACAGCATCTCTCTTCAAGAAGTTTAATTCTGGCGGCTTTATTTTGCTTGTATAAAGTGAAACAAAGATCTGTTGAGAATATCGTTTTTTCAAGTTTTCGTTAGAAAAATTATCGGTTCTTATGGTTGTTCTTAATTTTAAATTTCTAGCAGATCAAATAAGGCTTCTTAGAGCCCTTATAAGATTTCCAAAGCAGTGTGTTCAGCATGGTAGTTGTATCCTTATGCCTCTATGAAGAAAGCACAAAAGGGACAAGTATCTTTGGAGAATCGAGTTTATGTTACAGCTGCTCCCCTGTTTTTGGCCTGGAAATCAAATGGTCTGCTGTGGTTCTGTTGTTCTTTATGGAATGGTGGTAGGATACTGGTAGATTTTTTTTTTTTTCTTGCTTGCTTGCTTTCCTCAATTAAACAGGCCAAAGTCTAAACATGTTGTTCAGTCTATTTCTGAATCACTGGCAAGCAGTTAATTTTGAGGACTGAAAATTAAAACTAACCACAGCAGTTGTTAAAACTAGGGTTTCTATAGGCAGAAATCCAATTCTGTTCAGACACCACCTGTTTCAATAGGACATTTCAGACGCCCATTTGGCAGGCTTTGCTGGAGAAGACATGGGGAACATGCTTACAGTCTGTGTTAAGTCTGCAGCATAATGCAGTCCTGCTTCTCGGAGTGACAGTTACATTTATATATGATATGTTTTTGCAAGGAATAAATTGGAATCTTTTTGAAACACTGCTTATTGTGAAGTGGAATTCAAGTCCACGGCAGACCCCCACCAAGGGGTTTTGGTTATTAAAGGACCAGAGGGATCTCATGATAAGGAGCTTTCACTAAAGCAGCTGTGCAAGCCATCTGAACATAGCATTTTATTGCAGGGTTCTGGAATGAATCTTGTCTAGGGCTGTTTAGTATTTCCTTTTGTAGGGGAATTTAGAACACTTCTAATTTCTAAACAGTATAGATCACATTCTCCCTTCACCCCAAACTTTACATTTTTAAAAAAAATAGGTAAATAGACACATAATGCAAAATGACATACAGTGAGTCTTCCTTTGGGCCACCAATAGAGCTGTAGTGAATAACCTTTCACATAGTTCTTTGTGCGCATGGATGCGTATATCTGTAGGAGAAATTCCTAGGAGTAAAATCATGGCTCCGAGGCAAAGTGGAATTTAAATTTTGATGGACATTTACAAATTGCTTGTCAAAGAGCTTATACTACTCTGTGCTTGCATCAACAATGTGTGAGAGTACCTATTTCTCCACACGGTGATTTATTAAACTTACTTTCCCCCCAGTCGGATGAGTGAAAAATGATATCTAATTTTCAACTCCGATTTCTCTTGTGAATGATGATGAGCATCTTTTCATATGTTTAAAAGCTATTTTCATTTCCTCTCGAAGACCACATTTTAATGTATTTTAAATTGGAAATATTCTAAGTGTTTCAGTTTCAACTTAAATTTATGGGTATTCTTCCCACATACTTGCATTTGGAAAGGTTACAACAAGATATGGAAGCCTCTTTAACCGAGGTCCGTGTTTTCAGGCTTTCTTCAACGTGTAACAAATTATGTTCTTAGGAACTGATTTGTCAAGACTTGGGCTTCTAAAAATATAAGTGGCTTTTGTGGCAAACTCATCCCAGTAGTGCCCAGAGGATGGATAGCTGGCTGCTTATTTTTAAAATGACTCAAAGAAAATAATACATGGAAGATTATTTTAGTGGCTGTTGCTGGACAGCTTCATTCGATTTTTGGATATTTGTTTTGGGACGAGTGTGCCTTTTTGTTATGTTCTGACATATATCACCCTGTAATTACCTGCCTCAAAAGATAAAAGGATGCTGCTGTTTTTCACCAGCACCAATAAAAGGTGATTTATTTAAAGAAATGTAGGATCAAGCAGGTTGCCTCATTTATTTGGTGGTTTGTCAGAGCTGAGGTTAATTTTCTGTCATATATGCTATTTTCTCTTTTCGATATCCCCCCGCCCCGAGCCTGGAAAATTAAATCATGAAAGTAGAACATACATATAAACGCTAAATAGAATGTCAAGGTTGTGAGGCTTCGTTCCAAATGTAACATTGGTCTCGTAAAGTTTTAGGGAAAGCATGGTCATAGTAGAAAGTTATGTCACTCAGCATATTTAGTGGTTTCATGGTTTAATTTCACCCAAAGTCACAGAAGTTGATGGCGGGACGTTGGGGACCTTTGAAAATATGCACCAAAAAATAGCTGTGGTCTAACACAATCTTCCTGCCTTCACTCGTTCCTTCCTTTCCTAATTACCTAGCAGGCCACACCTTTCAGTCGGTCCACAGCTCAGATATGCTTGCTGCATAAATTGAACAAAGGCTCAGTGGAAAAGAAAAACAGGTAGACGTTCCTGCATGTGTACTAGGAAAAATTCTGTCGAGTGTTTAAACTCCCAGCTTTAGAGGGTGTGCCATGGTTCCTTGGGCAGACCTCCCAGGAGCGGCAGTGTCGCTGACTAGATCTAGGAGCCTTAATTTAGTCTTGAAAGGAAATGCTGTGATATTTGAAAGAAAAGCAACACGTAAGCCTACCCCTAATTCCCACCCCCCAGTGTACAAAAAGCCAAGAAAATAAGACATGAATAGAAAAGAAAAAAAAAAAAAAGAAACCGTGTAAATCTTGGAAATTTTCGAATTAAAAAATGAACAATTCTTTCTCATTTTATTTTTTTAAGATTTTATTGATTTATTTGATGGAGGGGGCAGAGAGTAGCGGAGGGTGAGGGAGAAACAAACCCTACATGGGACTTGATCCCAGGACCCCGGGATCATGACCTGAGCTGAAGGCAGACACTTAACCGACAGAGCCACCCAGGTGCCCTAGTTCTTTCTCTTTTTAAATGCACACATATTACAATTGAAAATCGTTGGTTCAGTTTTTTCCCTCTCTTCTTGGCTCACCTAGTTCATTACGTACTGGTTTTAAAGCTGCTTACAAAGTTTAGCTAAAACTCCCGAATCTACTGCCTTAATTTCTAGCATCCTAGTAAAGGAACTGCTTATGAGAGCAGCTGTCTGCCTTGACTGTCCCCACTGGATATTGTTTTTGGCTCATACTCTATAATACTAAGTAAAAATAATTTTTGCGACGGGGGTTAGAGAAGAGAAGCTGTAATTAACATTTTATTTTATTAGCTGAGTTTTGTTGTCCCGTAAGTTATACGAAAACCTGACAATGGTGGGATCTGACGGTAGCAGTTTAAAAAATAAATGTCTGAGACTCTTGAAATAGATATTGGTGTTTCATTTTTGAGGAGTAAGGATAAATGGTACGTGGTTTAATATAATAAACTTTATCACCACAAGGGACACAGCCATGGCGTAAAGAAAGAATGTTTGATTTGAAATCTGAAGGCACAAATTCAATTCTCAGATTTACTGCTAATTTACCTTGGGCTTTAGGTTGGTATAAATCTAAAATAAGCATAATATCTCCTCCTCCCACTTGAGATTATTAAATAAAATGTGGAACCTAGTTAACCAGTAAGCAAGTAATTCTTTTATTTATTGAAACAACCACTTTTTTTTTTTCTGTAGGTTTTTATTATGTTTTGGTTTAAATCATAGTTTTTGTTACTTAGAAAGGTGAAAATAAAAGACTTCTATTTCCAAGACTTTGACATAATAATGGTGTTCTGCTGGAAAGAACATGTTTTAGCCCCAAGAAGGAATCTGACTTTTTACCTGTTTTTAAAATAAATATTTTAGCCTTAGAAAAACGTAGACTTTCTAGAAAAGCCGAAGGAAGAACATACATCATCTTAATCCCTCCAGGAATCGTCACCATTGTATTTCTCATGTGGATGAACTCTCACAGGATGTTTGTATTTGCACTTAACGTATTACACATGAATTTCATGTTTTAAACTGCGTGACTTTATTTTTGTTCAAAAACATCCTCACGCCTCAGAGGATCGATGTAAAGATTTCCGTTGTTCGTTAAGAAGTTACCAGTAAGGTGTCCTATGTTTTTGTTTTCTCTTTATGTCTCTGATGGCTCTCACGGAAATATGGTGGTCTAGTGTTTTTTTCTAACTGGGCGGGCCATGTTAGATCTGTTATTTGGAAAATTTTGTATTTTAATAATTGCAGGTATAGATTTTGGAATGTGTCTTTGTAAATGTTATCCTTGCCTTCCCTCTCCTTAGCGGGTAGACTGGGGGCCTGTGGTAGTGTGACATGGTTAAATATAGAGAGGCTTCATTTATGGAAAGATGGGGTAATGTAACGGTGCTCTATCCACAAAACAGAATGGTCTTTTCAACTATTGTCAAAGTAAAAATGGAATATAATAAACATCTAGTTAACTTTACAAACCTCAGTCTTAATAATAACTCTTGGTGATTCAAGAGATAGAGCTGGGTGGGTTATATAGCAAGTCTGCCTATACGGTTGGTGTCTATAGTGTCTTTGGACAAATGAGAAATAAATATCCTCACCTCTCCCCGCCCCATGAAGCCTTAGCCCGAGGAACGTGGCATAGCTAGCATAGCATAGCGGGATTTCAGCATGTCCTCATCCCATTGGCCAAGCATCTTTGTGCAGGGGACCATCTGGACCACCATTTATAGGAATGGCACTACTTATAGGTCCAGACAAAGGTGATTTTGATGTTAAAACTATCTTGTCTGAGATAGTCTGGACAGGAGTGTCTGGGGAATTAATAAATAAAATTATTGAAATTTTGCTATCAGAATATTCCAGTTTAACTAATAATACACTATATGTTAACTAACTTGAATTAAAAATAAAAGAATATTCCAACTTTTAAGAGCCGTGTCCTTTCAAAGGTTTAGCCTAGCCTCTTGTTCTGCCACTCTATTTTGTGTTTTTAGTTTATGACACTATTGCACAATATCCATAGATATCTATAAAGGTCTGGTTTAAGCATAGGAAGCAAGAGGACTTTTGATAAGACCATTGTGCTAAATCAGGGGTTTCAAATGTCGGTGACTATGAGACCAGGCTAACCCTTTGAAAGAACATACCTACAAAAACTGGAAGACTCACTGAATAATTTAATATAGGCCTTGCTATTGGGAATTTCACACAATGGGTGGTGATACATTATTTTTTTTAAGTTAAAAATTAAATAAAGTGGAATTTTCCTTTCAGGTAGTTTTGACCTTTGAATGCTTTGGTAAAGAGAACATCAGCGACCTCCAGGGAAGTTCTAGATCTTAATAACAGTCACCATCAGTAAGCATGCCTTCTGCTCTCTCCCAGTTTTAAGATGGACTTTATCTTCTTTGACTCTTTATGTAGGTCCCAGGGTAAGGCTGGAAACTTTTTCTTATTGAATCTTATTTCCCTTATGTCCCTTCTGTATTTTTTCTTTTTAGATTTCTGTTCCTCCTCGTGATAAAGAGGGGACTTGTTTCTTTTGTCCAGCATGCCCCTCTCCCAGGGTCAAATTTCTGGAGCTTCTCCCTCTCCCTCTCCCTCTCCCTCTCCCTCTCCCTCTCCCTCTCCCTCCACACTATCCCCTGGGATCATCTTATCTGGATCCTGTTCTTCTTTATTCTTCTCCTGAAGGGATTTTTGTGGTTTATATACGTACTCCTGACTTTGGCTTCAGTTTATTATTATTTTTTTTAATTAAAAAAGCATGTTGTAGTTAAATCTTTTCTGATTTGCTTTTCTTAAATGAAAGTGCATTGAGGTAGACGATGTATGTGTCTCTATACTGCAGAGCAACACCGGGTGTAAATGTCTCACAGGCACGAAGATAAACGCTGTACTTGGTTAATCAGCCTTGAAGGTAATAATAAAAGCTGTATGAATTACTGAAGGATGGCGTAGCTTTCTCACTGCTTGATTTTTCTGTACACCTAGTCTGATCACTTTTGGTGAAGAGAACATAGCCCAGCAGTTAGAAGGGCAGACTCTGTTATGAAACAGACCTTTTTTTTTTTTTTTTTTAGAGACTCGCATTGGTGCTTAGTAGCTGTGTAACTTTGGACAAATTAGTGATCTCTATTGGCCTGTTTCCTCATTTGTAAATTACATTTACAAACGAGGAAAACATGTATGTGTGTTTTTATAGCTGAATGTATTCTTTGATGTAATAGGTCAAGCTCCCCGTTTTGCAGATGGATAAACTCAGGCATCAAATACTGAAATGATTATCAAGGGAGAGTTGAGTCAGGGTTTGGCTCACTGTTCTTCCAGTTTCATTCTACGTTAGTTTTCTTTCAAAAATGCAATTAAAAGAAGCAAGAAATTAAAACAGATCCCCAAGGACTCTCTCTTAGTTACCTTAGGGTCCCCGGACTAGTCTAGCATGAGTCTCCTTCCTGAAGACAGGCTGGAGTGGAGGAGCTCAGCAGCTCGCTTGTGGCTGGCAACAAACTTTATTCTTTTGTGTCTTGCTTCATAAAGTTCTCTGTATTTCTCTTGCTTCTGAAATCCAATTTGCGTGGAGAAAATGATAATTAGGAATCTGCTCCCCCACCACCTAAACTTTCTTAAGCCAGCATCAGCCTGTCTGTGGGGATTGGTTACATTTTTGATTTCCATAAATTAGAGGCAAGCATAACTTTTTGGAGTCATTTTTTTTTTCCAGCTGAAAGAGCAAGAATATGCATGACTTTAGAAGTGGTTTTCCTCGGCATTAACCAGCTTATGAAAAAGACTATAATAAAGTCAACAAATAACTTTGTAATCTACCAGGTTTTTGAAAGTAGAGATACAAATAAGTCATGGGGTAGTGGTGATTCTTTGAGCGTTTAAATATGAAAAGATTTTCTCTTTGAGACTGGAAAGTTAGATGGTAATATACTTAATAGGAATCAGCTTAATATGACTGGCTTGCCACTTCTTTGGGGAAGCTGTTTCGACTTCTTGATATTCTCACTGTCTGTCTGTCTCTCTCTCTCACACACACATACCCATTCCAAAATCAAGATACATAACCTAAAAAATGGTTCAGAGAATTCGAATCTAGGACAGGTAGGACAGGTTCAGGAAATCCAAGATAATTTTCAAGTCCTGAAAGACTTCTGGTAGGAGATTTTTATCCTGTTGCTTCTTGCTTCATAGATTGAAATTCCTTGAAGAAAACTGATTGTCTTGCTTCTGAAAATCACGTTAGAGAGGACTTTCCTGAGTCTTGCCCTGTCCCTTTTTCCTTCAACTTGTATTCCTCCTGCCTCCTGTCCAGGTAGTTCTAAGTGTTTAGATAAGACAAAAATAAAAATTCCCTTCCAGGAAGCTAATTTAAAATTTTTTCCTTTTGTAACTTTGTGCTCGCTTTATCCAGAGAGGAAGTATAAGTACTTTTAAAATATTTGAGTACCTACTGTGGGCCAAGTTTAATGCTAATGCTGGGTATGCAATGAATGAACACTGGATTTTTTTTTTTTTTTTTCCCTTTCTACCAAACTCTAACCCTTGGCCAGAGTTTCAGGGGATAAGAAATTCTCATCAACTCGGAGGACTAGAATAATCCTGCTCAGTCTCTGAAGGAAAGGGAAGGAGAGGACAAAACAAGGGAAGGATGGAAGGGTTCAGGAGGGGGGTGGGAGGGGGAAAAGAAAAGGAAAGAAAAGAAAAATTTCTAGCCACCAGACTAGGCTGCTCAATTGCACTTTTAGGAGAAAAAATTATAGTACTTTAAGGCATCCACTTCTTTTAGTGGGGTGCCAGAGATTTTATTATTGGATCCTGTCCCCAAAGGGCTTCTGAAGATCAAGGATGGCAAAAACTAAATATTTTCTTTTTTGGAAAGCTGGTCTTTTGTGTGGATTGTTAGATGGTCCAGTCGAATGTATATAAAACGGTCTTGTTTCTACAACAAATCCTACCAAGTGGAGCAGATTTTCCCAGATAAGCCAGGGATAGGTTGTTGCCAAATACATCTTTGAATATTTATTACAAGGTTGTAGTCTTTTTCTTCAACAGAAACAACTGGTTTTAGTTGAGAGGAAATGTGAGGACTTCAGACCACGTGTGTTTTTTGTTTGTTTGCTTTGCTTTTGTGTGTGGTATTAAAATACAACCTCATTTGGAAATTTTGAAAGCAAACCGTGTCTTTTCTTAGGAAAGCCTTGATTTAGCTGACAAATCTAATTTGTGTAAGGAAGCCTTGATTCCTTTTGGGATGGTATCTAGATTCTTCTTAGAAGAATATGGTGCATTTTAGGTCTTCTTAGTATGATATGGGCCCTCAGAGAGAGAGCCAAGTGTAGTGAATTGAACAGACTGGGGATGCTCCTTGGACACCCTCCGATTTTGATGCCCTTCCCAGGGGTCCCTTAGTCCTCCACGCATAGGCCGTTCCAAATACTATTATTTATTTACTTCATAAGCTTTTATTTTGAAATAATCTCAAATATAGTACAAAGAGCTTTTCTTTCCTGAACGATCTGAGAGTAAGTTGCCAGCACGGGATGCTGTGATATCCTTAAATACTTCAGCGTTTATTTCCTGCAAACAAGGACATTCTCTTATACATCCGTAATACAACTATTGAAGCCCGGGATTAGTATGGATGCAGTTCCAACCTCTGCTCCTCAGACCCCATTCAAATTTTGCGGGTTGTGCCATAATGTGCCATAAATAATGTCCTTTATTTTTATAGCAAAACTATCCAGTCTAGAATCAACGTGTCATTTGGTTGTCATGTCTCTGTAGTCTCCTTTGAACTGAGAAAAATTCCTTGACTTTCATGAACTTGAGATTTTTTGAAGATTTGGGGCCAGTTATTTAATAGATGGCCCTCAGTTTAGGTTTGGATGCTGGTTCCTTATGACCAGATTCAGGTTATGCATTTCTGGCAGGAATATTACAGAAGCGATGCTGTACTCTTTGCATAGCACCTGATGACATGATCATGAGTTTCGTTGTGCCCATTACTACTGTGATGTTACTCTGATGATGTGTCAGATGGTGTCTGCCAGGCCACTCCACTGTAAATCACTTTTTCTCCCCCTTTGTAATTAATGAGTATTTTACTGAGAGGTATTTTGAGAAATGTAAATATCTCATTCCTCTTCAAGCTTAAGTTTATTCTTATATTTGTTATATCATCACAGGCTCGTGGATATATATCTTTTTTTACTGAGTTATAAACTATTACTATCAGTATTTATTTTCATGCTTAAATTATCTTGATTTGGCCAATGGGAGCCCCTTCAGTCTGGTTTCTGTGCATTTTTGACATGCTCTGATCACTTTGTATATTTCCTGACTTTTTGCTACAAGAAGATGTTTTAGGCTCATTTTCCATTTTGCTTGTCTCAGCCCTAGATTCGGCCATTTCTTCAAAGAGCATCCCCTTTTTAGTGGCTCTGAGACCCTGCATGGTTGCCTTTCCTGATATTACCACCCTCTGCTCCCCTGCTGTTGCTTTCTTTGCTTGGTCCTACCGAATAGCTTTTGGACTGAATTGTTCAGGAAGAGGAAGGGCACATTTTGCTTTGATTTAATCACTTACATTATGTCTGTGTGGATGGGGGTAGGGGGACTGTAACATAGTTGATCTGTCCTCCCTGAGGTCCTAATATATAATATAGTAAATGCTCAGTTAGGGTATAAATTCATTCAAAGAGACAAATACTTTACTGTGTATTTATTAGGACTGGGTCATTCCAGGCACTGGGTGGACACAACAGTGAACCAAATTTAGAAAACAAGAAAAAAACCATACATTTGCAGAAATCCTGTGAATAGAAATAGTTTTTGTGAAGGATGGCAATAATTTTCTAAGGCAACCATTTCCCCAACCGTGTTCATTTACATTAATATGTATTCAACGAAAAAAAGGTTTTGACTTTGCACTTTTTTAAACTGTAGTTCTTATTAGAGTGCACAGACTAAATGTGTCACAGGTTTTTTTTTTTTAAGCCTTGGTACTTTCTTTTCTTATATTACTGTAGCTCCTCTTTTCCCCCTGAAGAGTGCTGCTGCCTCGCATATGGCTAGCTGCTTTTAAGGGCAAAATGGAAATTCTAGCAATGCATAAATGTTATATTAGTCAACTCCACCCTACAGTCTGTTAGTTTCTTTACCTTTGACCAGGGATACTTTCAGAGAAAAGAGTGATTTTTCTCATTATACTTTTGGTAATAAGTAATAGAATGTAGAAGCAATAAGAATAGATCATAAGCTCCTTTCTGTTAACAGAGAGTTAATCGTCTCTTATTTCATTTAACTCGCTATACTACATAGCGTATAATCAAACTCTTTCTCCTTTTGTATTGTAAAATTATTTAAGCATATATTTGACTGCCTATACTTTGCCAAGAATCTGCCTGCTTACCTTTGGCAAGTACCTACCTCACAGGACTCTTAAAGGATTAAACGAGACAATGTTTATGGTTTGTTCATAACACCTAATAAATATCTGTTGAATTGGAATGTGAAATTCTCTTGCTAGACTGGAAGGTTGTGACATCAGGGGTTTTAAGTTTTTCTTATAAAAATGTTAATACGTTATAATTGATAGATCTGAGAATTGTGTGTGTTTTATATGTAAATTATAAAACAAACGCCATAAACCTATCATTCACCTTAAGAACGAGGATTAGAACCTAAGTAGTGCCATTCAAACTACCCGTATGCACCTTTCTAGCCCATCTTTGCCTCTCCCAGATGCAACTACTCTCCTGGATTTTCCTGAACTTTTAAACGTGGTTTTACCCCAAATGTGTCTGTCCTTCTATTTGTTCAGCTTTGCTTATTTTTGGTCTTCAGGAAAATGGTATAATACTGTAGGTGATTTTCTGTGACTTGCTTTATTGACTCAGTACTGTGTAAGATTTGTTCTTGTTATGTTATTGATTGCACTGCTGTATAATGGTCCGTATAGCATGATTTGCGTATCCGTTCTCTTGCTATCTAGATATCTAGACTCACCCCCTTTATTTTGTTTTTGTTTTTTTGTTTATTTTTGGCTGCTATGAACAATACAGTTATGAACCTCCTTGGGCATGTCGCCAGTTCACATGTGCAGGAGTCTCTCTAGGGCAGTGGATTTCAAACTGTTATGACCGTGACCCATAGTAAGAAATATGTTCTTAAAAAAAAAAAAAAAAAAAAAGAATACGTTCTCCATAATGAAAGGACCCACGTATATAAATATATGTAGACAAATGAGAAAAAAACTTCATAAATTAATTTTTTTTACCTTATACACAGGACTCAATATATTTTATTTTATACCGGTTGTCTTACAGACAGTGATGCAATCCATCATATTGCTTTCCAGTCTCACTAATAGGTTCTGTTTGAGTAACAATGCTCTGAGTCAGGGGCTCTCAAACTGTAGGGCACGAGACTCACCTGGAGACTGAGTAAACCTGAGGATTTCTGTGCCCTGCGACACAGATTCTTAATCAGTAGCTCTGGGATGGGGCTTAAGAATCTGAATTTCTGGGTCTCCTGGGTGGATCAGTTGGTTAATCGTCCAACTCTTGGTTTCAGCTCAGGTCTTGATCTTGGGGTCCTGGGATTGAGTCCTGCATAGGGCTCCGTGCTCAGAGAGGAGTCAGCTTGGGATTCTCTCTCTTTCTCCCTCTGCCCCTCACCCCTGCGCGTACTCACTTGCACACATGCTCTCTCTCTCTCTCATAAATAAAAACTTAAAAAAAATTTTTTTTAATATTATTTATTTATGAGAGAGAGAGAGAGAAAGAGCAGGAGCAGGGGCAGAGGGAGAGGGAGAAGCAGACTCTCTGCTGAGCAGGGAGCCCAGTATGGGGCTTGATCCCGGGACTCTGGAATCATGACCTGAGCGGAAGGCAGATGCTTAACCAACTGAGCCACCCAGGTGCCCCTAAATAAATAATTCTTAAAAAAAAAAAAATCTGAAATTCTAAAAAGCAGATAATACAGATGTTGCTGGTCTCCCAGCCCACTTAGAGAAATACTGCTTTATGGTATATACCTACAAATGGAATTGCTGAGTCATAGGGCATTTACATATTTGGCTTTTTAATATGTTATACACTGGTTGTAACAATTTTGAGTCCTATGTCAGCGATATGTAAAGAGATCCCATTGCTGTCTTTTGTAGTCAGACTTGTTCATCTATGCCCATTTTGTAGGCATTAAATTATATCTTATCATTGTCTTATCTTGTATTTCACTGACTAGTAATGTAGCTAAGCATACATTTCAGTGGCCAATCATGTTTCTCTGTGAAATGTGTTCCTATCTTCTGCTTATTTTTCTATTTATTTGTTGGGGTCTTTTATATTCAGGACATATGGATCTATTGGTTATATTTGCTGTAGATAGCTTTTTCTAGTTAGCTCATGTAGCAGCTTTTTTACTTCATTTATGGTATCTTTTGATAAACAGAAATTCTTTAATTTTAATGTGGTCAGATTTTTTTATGGTTAGTTCTTTTTGTGTCCTGCTTATTATGTGCTTCCATACCCCAAGGTCGTATAGATAATCTCCTGTATTTTTTTCTAACATGTTTGAGAACTTATGTCTAACATTTAAATATTTTCAAACATCTGGAATTGATTTTATGTATGGTATGAGGTAAGAGTCTAATTTAAATTTTTTCCTATATAGAAAAGCAGTCCCAGCACATTTTATTGAGTTGTCTACACTTTACCCAGGAATCTACAGTGCCTACCTTGTCCAGTGTCAGATTTTCAATGTTTGTGAATCTGTCCAGAGAATGTGGTTCAATTCTATTCCATTGGTTAGTGTGTTGATCTCTGTAGTAATATCATGATGTTGTAATTGCTATAGTTTTAAAATGAGGTTTACTATATAATGTGACAAGTTCTATGACATCATTCTTTTTTCGTCATGTAAATTTCAGTATCAGTTTAAGTTCTTTGGAAAATTACTAGGATTTGGATTGAAATTACATTGAATCTGTGGATAATGAGTGTTCTTATCCATGAAACTAGTCTATCTGTTTACTTAGGGTTTCTTCAAAGTTGTTAAAATGTTAAGATATTTTTGATAAAGGTTTAGCTGGGTTTTGTTTATTCCTAGGTACTCTTAATTTTTTAAATTGCTGTTATAAGCAGACTGTTGTTTTCTGTGTGTTGCTGATGTATAAATATACATACTGGAATTAAAAATTAATTAGAAACAGGCAGTTTAAAAGGATGGAGGATAGAAGTGAAGAGTTTGTAGGAAGATCGGTAGGAAAAGAAAGGGAAGAAGAAAGGGGGGTAAACAGAAGGGGGAATGAACCATGACAGACTATGGGCTCTGGGAAACAAACTGAGGGCTTCAGAGGGGAGGGGGGTGGGGGAATGGGATAGGCTGATGATGGGTATTAAGGAGGGCATGTATTGCATGGTGCACTGGGTGTTATATGCAAGTAATGAATCATGGAACTTTACATCAAAAACTAGGGATGTACTGTATGGTGACTAACATAAAAAAAAAAGAACATAAAAAAAAGAAATAGGCAGTTTACATTTGCAGATTGATAATTCTAACTATCTTACTAAACTTACTAATTCTACTAAATTTTTTTTAGGTTATTATTTATTTTGGAGAAAGCGTGCATGTGCTTGTGCACAGGAGGGGAGGGGCAGAGGGAGAGAATCTTCAAGCAGACTCCTCGCTGAGTGTGGAGCCCATCATGGGGCTCCAGCTCATGACCTGTGAGTTCATGACCTGAGCTGAAACCAAGAGTCAGTCACACAACTGACTGAGCCACCCAGGTGCTCCCAATTCTAGTATATAGTCCTCTAGTTTTCTATGTGGACAGTCATAATACCTAAATAATGACATATGTCTTATTTTGTATTTTTCTATCCTTTTTCCCCTCGCCTTTTGTGGTCTTCTGTCAGTGGGACTACCAGTAAACCATTAAGTATTAATGTTTTGATTTTAAAGGAAATAATTCTGGTAATTCACCATTTAGAATGTTGTTTGCTTGGAATTTTAGTAGCTACTTTTTTGTCACATTAAGAAATTTATCTCCTAGTCCTGTTTTGTTAAGAGTTTTGTTTTTCTTTCTTTTAAAAAAAATTATACATGGATTTTTTTTCTATCACACAACTTTTTAGCATCTCTTGAGATGAACAGATGGTTTTGTTCATCATTAATCTGTTAATATGGTGCTTGACAAGCATTTTTATCATGCTTAACTACTCTTGTGATAAATTCTTGGGATATTCTTGGAATTCTTGGTAAAACCAATTTGGTTTTGCTCTCTTAGGGTCCATTCTAAACTGGGTTAATTGTATTAATATTTTGTTAAAAAATTTTGCATCCATATTCTTAATTTAAATTGGTCTATATGTTTAACTTACTCTTCTTGGCAAGTTTTGTTACTTTGATAATGTTCACCCCATAACGTGAGAAATGTTTTCTGTTTTCCATCTTTTGGAAGAATTTTTGTGAGATTGAAATGATCTTTTTCTAGCACTTGCTTGTAAAACCTTGTGGGCCTGATATCTTCTTTGTGGAAAGATTTTTAAACTACTTGACTTTAATAAAAGATTATGCTTGAGTTTTGTTTCTTTGTGGGTCAGTTTTAGTAAGTCATATTTGCCTAAGAATTTACTTTCAAATTTGTTGCTAAAAAATTATTTATAACTTTCTCAACTGTTTAATCTGTGTTTTACTTGCAGGTGTATTCCTCTTATTCCTTTCCACTATTTCTTTTCTTTCTATTGTTACTTTTTCTCCTTTGTTTTCAATCTTTTGCAAAAGGCTGTGACTGTCATTAATTCTTTTCAAAAATTTTTTCATTGGATTATGTTGAATTTTTTATTATGTTTTTAAAAATCTTTATACTCTTCCTTTTACTTGTGTTCGTTATGCCATCATTTTCCAAAATTCTCTAATTGTCAGTCATTTTTTTCAAATATAAGCAATAGAGATAAGATTTTTCCTCCAACTACTGTTTTAACTACATTCCACAAATATTAATGTGTAGTGTTTTCTTTATTTAATATGATGAGTTTGAAATGTTCTATTTTAGTTTCTTCTTTTACCTGTGAATTGTTTAGAAGTGTGTCTTTATAATTCCAAATGTGTGGAGTTGTTTTTTGGGTTGTTTTTACTTTTAGCTTAATTGCATTACCATAATTTCTTCTTGAATTCATTTGCCTTCTTCCTGAAGTAAATCCTGTGGAAATTCTTTTAGTGAAAGGCTCCTATTACTAAACTCAATTCCTGTTATACTGTAAAAGTTTTGACTGTTGCCCCTGTTATGAAAAGTGGTTTTGCTGGTTATACAATTCTAGGTTGACATTTACTTGCAGTACTTTGAAAATATTTTTTTGTTTTGGTGAAGTCTGATGTCAGTCTAATTCAGGGTTATGATAGTAGTTGTTCAGCAGTTACCTCCCATGGGGAATAAGTCTTAATTTTTAGATTTGTTTATTTCTTTGGTGTAATACTCTTGCTGTGTTGGGTCAGGTTTGTTGAGCTTGGAGGAGATGTGCAATAGCACGCAGTTATGAACTATTTCCACTTTTCTGATTGATAAACATAAGTAATTACCTCAAGAGCACAGATAATAATATGAAGTAAAATAATTAGGAAGTGATGAGTTTTCTCTCTTACCACTGCTTTTCATATTTTTCTACTTGTACATTTATATAATTTAACTTTTAATTATGACCTTAAAAAAAAAAAAGCTAGCTCACAGAATTCCTGAAAGTTTAACAGTTGGCTCTTGTAAGCCTGTATTAGCTAGCTGTAGCATACCACTCATTTACTTGTTCTTTTTTCAGTAGGCGATCTCTTGTTTTTTATTGCTCTTACAATCTTTTTTGTCTTTAGTATTCTTCATTTTTAGTACAATGTGTCTAGGAGTAAATTCCTTTTCATTTATGTATGTATCTTTTTTTATATTTTCTTACTCTTTCTGTGGACTCATGGCTTTTATGGTTTTGGCAAATTCTCAGCCATTATATCACCTGTATTCCATATTTTTTCTGAGTCCCTGATTAGATATTTATTATTTTTATTCTGTTTTCCCTGTCTCTTAATAGCTTTTATAGTTTCATTTTCTTGTATTTTTGTGTGCTTGCTGGCAGATTCTTCATATCTATCTTCCAGTTCACTAATTCTTTTCAGCTGTGATTAATTTGCTGTTTAATTCATTGAGATATTAGTTCCAACAGTGATTTCCCCCCCTCCATTTCTTAAGTCTTATTTGTTTCTTTTCAGTGTCCTGGTCATTCTTACTTATTTCTTATTGCTTGGTCATTTTTTGGATTCCCACTTTTTTCTTTTCTACACTTTATATATTATTATTTTATATTATGCACCTGATGATTCCAGTATGTGAGATCCTTAAGGCCCTTCCACAGATTCTCAGATCATGGTGGCTTGTTTCTTTGTTTTCAGGAATATTTTTAAATTGTGAGTTCATATTTAATTTAACTGAACTTTGGGAATTCTGAAGTCTGAATTCAGAGTACTTTTCTCTAATAGCGGATTTGTGAAGGCTTCTTCTCAATTTCTGAGAGACTCTGAGGTTCAGGTTTCCAAATAGGCTATAGACTCCAGGTTTGGTCTTTGGAGACCTGTGAGAACATAGGCCTGTGTGTCCTTTGGGCAACCTCATCTCATGTAAAACTGTAGCTCACAGCTCATATTTTAACCCCTCCCTTCTCTTTTTCTTTCTCTCCTCATATACTCTTGGTTCTTAGAGTTTTCCTTTTTTTTTTTTTTTTTATTAAGATTTTGTTCATTTATTTGATGGAGAGAGACAGCCAGCAAGAGAGGGAACACAAGCAGGGGGTGTGGGGGAGGAAGAAGCAGGCTCTCAGCAGAGGAGCCTGATGCGGTGCTCCATCCCAGGACCCTGGGATCACGCCCTGTGCCAAAGGCAGACGCTTAACGACTGAGCCACACAGGTGCCCCAGAGTTTTCCTTTTTAAAAAATAAGCCCAGCAATGAAGAATTTTGTAATTACCCTGTATCTGGTTGTATTATAGTGAGAGTTCCCAAGAAGTCCACCATATTACCCAAATTAGGTTTTTTCCCCCCAGAAACCATTGTGCATCTAGTTTTAACATAGTTCTTCCCATATGCTGGAGACTCAATGTGTAATGAATAACTATTGAGACAAGAGAGCACAACTGTGATTATATTTTCCCATTATTTAATTGTGGCTCTCTGGGTTTTTAAATTTTTGCAATGATTTGTTGAATTTCTATGTGTTAGGCACTGTTTTTCATCTTACAATTCCAGCCACTCCATCCTGCTGTATGTTGAAGGTCGACTATTCTCTATGAGTAACAATTGCTTATCAAGCCTCATTGTCAGCAATTTAGCTAGTACTAAAAGAGAAGACTAGAATGATCTGGCCAATATGTTTTAAAGCTTGTAGAGAAAGGAAATTGTACCAAGCGAAATATATATAAACCTAGAAAGAGAAGTGATATAATTATTACTTCAAGTTTCTAGTTTCAAACCACAAAAGTAAACAGAAGTTTAGTTGAAACTACAAAGTATTCTAAATATAACTAACTGTTAACAGTATTTAAGTATAATTTAGAATTTAAGCCATAGCAAGTCAGGGAATAATATATAAATAGAAGCATTTTAAATGAGATTGGATTCTGAAACAAAAGTATTTTATAGTATATACTACATAGCTGAAACTAGTCATTTGAGAAAGGAAGGAGTTTTAAAATTTTGTCTCCTTGGAATATTATTTTGTAGAATACTGAATATTTTTGTCATTGATACTTTACAGTTAAATTTATATTTACATGCAAATACAGTACTTCAGTATGTTTTTAATATTGAAGAAAATATTAATTGGATTTACTTTTAATGCTTTTGAACAAAAGGCTGGGGAAATGAAAATTTAAATACTACTTATTTTGTTCACTTTAGAACTGAAAGAATTTTCAGTTGTTTCCATTTCTCAATTGTAAATACGATTTATAGATTTATTTTCCTCATCTTTGAATGGTATAAGTATAATGAATAAAACTCAAAATGTAACCTAAGTATCCTAGGCTAAATCTGTAGATTAGAGCTTGATTGCAGTTTGCTCAAAAACAAAAACAAAAAGACTTTCAGACTACATCAGTAGGAAAATTGAAAAAAATTTAAAACACAGGAAGATAGTGGTCACTTACTTCAATAGTTTCTCTTTTTTCTAATGCAAAATTTATTTCACAAAGTCTCTGAAGTGCAAATGGGTACATGAAAGAAGTGAGAAGGTAAAAGTACCTTTGGGAGGTTGAAGAAATTTATTTTATATCAAAATAATTCATGTACATGGTTTTAAAAAATTAAATAGCAAAGGATGGTATTTAGCAAAACCCAGAAGTCCTATATTGTATTTTTTCCCTCGATCTTTTTCCCACTTCCTGGAAGGAAACAATTTAACTGTTTCCTCTCTTTTCTTTCTCTTTCTCTATTTTCTTTTCTTTTTCTTTTCTTTCCTTTTCCTTTCTCTTTTTTCCTTTCCTTTTTCGTTCTTTTTTTTTTAAAGCTCTACAGTTACTGCCCAAAGTTTCCAACTATATGCTTATGCTTTTATTTCTGCAAGAGACTCTAACCCATTCGCTCCATCTCCTTTTCCTCCTAGTATGTGACACCATTTTAAAGTCTTTTCTTGGATATGACTTGGAGATACATATATTTTTAAGACTTTATTTTTAAGTAACCTCTATACTGAACGTGGGGCTTAAACTCACAACCCCAAGATCAAAAGCTATGTGCTCAAAAGCTGCACGCTCCTCTGACTGAGCCAGGCAGGTGTCCCTAACTTTCTAGATATTGAACCTAGAACCCTACCTACATTTTCTTCCACCAATTCCGGACAGTGTCTCTTGCTTCTCAGCTTTGGAAGCTCAGAGTACCCTAGAGTTTCTTTCCTTTCTCTGTTCCTTTTTTGACCTTTTGTGTTTGTCATCCAAACATTTATTTTTTCGTTGTCACTCTTGATAACATTGTGTTTCGTAACACATTTTAAGTTTTCTTGCTTATCTGTAGTAGTAGTTTCTGCTATGTGCCAAGCACATTAATTAGAATACGTAAATTAATTATATAAGTTGCATACAAATACACACGCACAGGACTTTACATATATTAAACTTGTTTAATCATCAAGTTGACCTTGATGGTTTAGGTGATATGGTCTCCATTTTACCGACAAAGAAGTTTAAGTCACTCACCAAGTGGCAGAGCTGATTAATTTCTACAAGTTGAAAATTAGTAAACACTGTGCACAGTTATGAGTAGTTAAAATGTTTCTTCACAGCTAAGGTATGTACTGTTATTATATGTCATTGTACAGTCATTTGTTTTGGGGCTTTAAAATTGTCTCCTTGTTTTTGTGCTGAATTTCTCAAATTCCCTTTGTTTTTAAATAGCTTCTCTGGAGGCCCCTGTAGGATCCTCTGGTTTTCATAGTCAGTGACCTCCCTGCCCCACCCCCTGTGGAGGCGATCATTTATTTGAGCACTAAATTTCTGTCATTTCAAATTATGTAGTGCAGCAGATTTTTACACTGATTTTTACACTGATTTTGAACTTTTTTTTTTTTAAAGATTTTATTTATTTATTCGACAGAGATAGAGACAGCCAGCGAGAGAGGGAACACAAGCAGGGGGAGTGGGAGAGGAAGAAGCAGGCTCATAGCGGAAGAGCCTGATGTGGGGCTCGATCCCAGATCGCCGGGATCACGCCCTGAGCCGAAGGCAGACGCTTAACCGCTGTGCCACCCAGGCGCCCCTTTACATTGATTTTGAAAACATGTAATTGTGAGATGAGACGGATCTCACACTTTTGTGATACTCTTTAAAATAATTGGAGATAAAATAATTGGAGATAACATGTGCTCTGCAGGTGTATTAGAGGAAAGGTTGATTTTTCAGTATCACACAAGCCCTCTGAACATAGCCATTTTCATGTCTCTTAAGTTTAAAAATAGTTATTTGGTAACAAAAGAGTCAAAGTTTAAGCTGCTTATAGGAAGAGCCTTTGATTTCTGAATAAGTTATTTGCCATCTACCAAAAACTAATATGCTGTACCCCCTCTAATGGAACTAAGTAGAATTTCCTGTATGTAATTCTGCCTAGATGGCAGGCATGTTCAGTGTTGTTCTTTTAAAGTCATTGAGCCCCGCCTCCTTTCTCCCCCCTCCTTTTTTCATTTCCAGCTCAGGTTATGTTGGCAAGTTGATTTAAAAACCAAATGAGCTCTGAAACATTGGTAGAAGTATATTGGCGGAGAGTATGGGCATCGGAGCCGGACTACCTGAGCCTGAATCTCAGTTCTGCCACTAATTATAGACATGTCTTTGGGCACATTGGTTTCTATGCCTCAGACTCTTCCCTTGTCAAATGGAGCTGATAATAGCTACTTCACAAGATTGTTGGGTTAGTCATTGGAAAGCTGCTACATCAGAGTCTGGACTAGTAAGCATTTAGTAAGCCATTTCCATTGCTACCATGACGGCCATCCCCCCAGTGCTGTAGTCCTCTAAGTGGCCTTTCTTCACTCTGTACCCACCTGCAGCCTCCCCACCACGTTGCTACCAGATGATCTTCCTAAAATGAATAGTTCATATTGATTTCCTCCTTAAAATCCTCAAGTGTGTCTGTTTTGCTTCCCAGACATAACTGCTCTTTGTACCTGTTATTAAGGCCAATCTGTCTTAATGAAGAATTGGCAGAACTCATAGTGTGTTATGGCTGAGGGGAATCCGTTCTCTTCTAGATTCTCTCCTTGAATGGTCAATATCGTCTTCTCATTCTCTTTCATGTTATTTGTTGGTTTATGCTTAACGACTAGGGTACTTGCTGTATCTTTTGTCATTTGTGCAAAATCCAGCCTTAACTGTATTTCTGTGGGTGTGGTTATATCTTTATTAGTTGCCTAGTATACAGATCCAGGCAAATTGAGGAATTGGAAGGTGTGAGTCTTCATTTTCCTCAATCTGCGTGTTGCTCCTCCCTGGTCAGGTCTTAGAAGAGGCTTTAGTTTTTCTTCCCTGAACTGTACAGGTATACTGTAGAGTTCCTTCTAACTTCCTGGTTGAGTATCAGCTCCCCAAATGATACAACATTATAAAAAAAAATAAGAACAAGTAAAACTTTCCAGAGCATTGTGCTCTATAACAATAGATTTTTCTGGTTTCTTTCTCATATATGTATAAATATTTGATGTGCTTTTTATGTACGGGCCATTTAGATTGTTACCACATGAAAGACCCCTGTTGCTCTTCTCAAGTACTATTTCTTTTCCACTCGTGTAACGTTCTTTCGGCTCCCTACCCATTGACTGATAAATGTTAAATTTGGGGCCTTGTTGCTTCCAGTTTTAGCCTTGGTGTTCAAATCAATTTTGGTTAATTTTTTTTCCCTCATTAGTTCTACCAATTGTTGTTGAAATGTTTTCTGCTGCCCAATCTTAGTATTTTTCATAAAACATTTATAAAGTCAGTGTTGCTTAAAAGCCCATAAAAATCATCAACAGTCCAATTTGTTCCACTATTCCCCCAATCCCATCTCCCGTCCCCCCCCACTCCAACTGTGTGGCTGTTTCTTGGGGGTATTTATCTACCTATTTTGAAATATTTATAAATTACTATTCCCTCAGTTTTATTTCTTTTATAGTAGATCATGATTTTACATTCAAGTAACTTTGCCTTTTCTAGTTGATTTTAAAAAGTAAATTGTAGATCTCCTGTAAGTCAGAATTAACTTGATAAATTTCTCCTTAGAATTTGAACCTTAAGCGTACATATAAGGCCATTATTTTATTTTATTTTATTTTATTTTATTTTATTTTATTTTATTTTATTTTATTTTATTTTTTTAAAGATTTTATTTATTTATTTGACAGAGACAGAGACAGCCAGCAAGAGAGGGAACACAAGCAGGGGGAGTGGGAGAGGAAGAAGCAGGCTCATAGCGGAGGAGCCTGATGTGGGGCTCGATCCCAGAACGCTGGGATCACGCCCTGAGCTGAAGGCAGACGCTTAACCGCTGTGCCACCCAGGCGCCCCGAGGCCATTATTTTAAAGCATTAGTGTTCATGAAATTTGTTTCTTTTCTTTTCTTCATTATATTTGGTATTATAATGTTTGCATATTTGTGGATCTTTTTCTGGTTTTCTCAGAGTGAATACTAAGTGTATTCTTATGCTTGGTTCCCCTGATCCCCCTTGCCCTCCCCTTCTTTTCCTTTTTAAAATAAGTACAATATACATTTTCTTTTTAGCATATGTTTTGCCGTGCTCCTAGATTTTTTACATGAAATGGTCTTCTCATTATTTTCTTTTGACTGATTTGTGTTTATTTTTCTAATTTCATTATAGTATGACGAACCAATATAATCTATTCAAGCATTTAAAAAAGATTATTTTTAAGTTCATTTTATGATACCTTTATGATTGATTTTTCCCCCTTGTTTCATGGGCACATATAAAACTGTAAACTTTATGCAAGAGATAGAAAGTTTTATATGTAATTATTAAGTCAAGTTTGTGGGTTGTTTCTGCCAGATTCACAATGTTTATGCTCATTTCATTAAATCTGCCCGTTTCTGACAAAAATGTAGTGATTTCTCATTTCAGTGAAACGTTTTTCAAATTTTTCTTAAGTATTCAATACCTTTTGCTTTATATATAACATAGCTTTTAAACTGTGTTTGCTGTTTGGTCCTCTTAACCTTGAATTCTACATTGTGTGATATGAATGTAGCACTCATGCTTTTTTTCTTTTGGGGCCAATTAGTGGATAGTTCTTGGCCCATTCCTTCATCTTAAAACTTTTCTCAGTTGTTTGATGTTGTATTTCTTACGAGCAGTCTGTATATGCCCTTTGTCTTTTTAACCCAGTCTAACAATCTGTCTTTCAGTGGGAGAATTCAGCTTCCTTTTTTATTCTGTAGTACTTGATTTTATTACTTTTTGCCTTGTTCATTATTTATATTTGTGACTTTTTCCATTTTTCTGAATTTCGCTTTTCAAGTTGATGCTCATTTCTGAGTTTCCTCCTGTTTATGTGGCAGTTCTGTACTTTTCCATTTCATTATTGGCCACCTTCCCTTTCAGTGGCTCATAATCCAATTTCTTCCCCCTACTTTGCCATGTAAAAATGATACCAACATTTTCCCTTACCTTGACACTCCAACCTTCTTTTCTAACATACCTAAATTTCTACAGAGATAATTTGATTTTTCAGATCCAGATTTTTGTTAGCCTTTTTTTTTTTGTGCCAGGAATTCACATTCAGCACTTCTGTTACATATTCCAGGTAGTGGATTATCCATTTAGATTTAGTCCTGTATAGAAGGCAAGGTACATTGCACTCCTGTTTCCTCTCCTCTCCATCGTCCCACACATGAAAGGTCTCATTTCTAATTCAGTTACTGTTTAGTTAAAATTCCTTCTCAAGTCCTTTCCTCAGATGGGGCAGTGGGTGATGTGCTCTTTGCATCCTTAAATTTTGGCAAACACTTCTTTCACACTGGCTGTGTGTAGGATGTTTGGGTGGTTCTGCTTGTTCTCCCAGCAGTCTCAATTTTACTGTTCTTCTGAGTTCCACTGTTACAAAGTCCCATGTAATTTCATTCTTTTTTAGTTTTAAGGAATTATTCTTTCTGGTAACTTGTAAAGTTTTCTTTTTATCCTTAAAATTGAAGAATTTTAGCGTGATGTGCTTGAGGGTGTCTCTTTTATTAGTCTTGCCTGGATCTTTGAACAGTGCTGTAAGGTTGCAATTCAGTCTTTACTTTTTTCCGTATTACTTTAACAATTGCCTCTCTCCCATCTTTTCCTTTTCCTCCTTCTAGAGACTCTTCTAGAGCTCTTCTGGAGCTACCTATGGTTGGTAGGTCGGTTAGGGCTCCTCAATCTGTTCTTCAGGTTTCTTCTCTTTTCCATTAATGATTTTCATCTCTTTCTATCTTTACTTTATGCTTTGAGATTTCTTCCATTTGATCCTTCATGCCATCATCTAGAGTCTGTCTTGTCCTTTAATTTGTCTACTGAATTATTCAGCCTGAAGGTTTTATTTTTACATTTTATTTCAGCTAATATTTAATTCCATAGACATTATTTTTTGTTCTCTGTGTGCCACTTCTGAAGTAATCATACTATTTTTGACCTCAGCGTTTCATCTGTGTCCTTCAGAAAATCTGGTAGGTCTGCTCTCTCCTACTCTCACTGACCCTTAGATAGGTTATTTATATGTGCATTGGGGTTCAGGTTGAGTTGTTAGGAGACCTTAGGTTTTTGTGATCCTGTAAGTGATGAAAAGTACAGGCATCTCAGCTTCTACTGTAGAAGCAGGTATGTTGTGTATTTCATGTGTGCACACCTGCAAGACCCTCTGTTTTCCTTCTGGTCTCCTTGCATCTCCAGCCTCAGGAGAAGAGGGGATTTCCCTCCTGTTGAGTGCCTCCTGAATACCCTTGGAGCAGGGTGGTCATACTTGTGCACATTATCTGTGTGCACAACTCTTCTGAGTCTTGCTTTAGAGCCCAGAGCAGAGCAAGCGCTGTATCAGTCCTCCTTCAAGATGCCCGTAATCCTGTGGCCACATTCTTCAGGCCCCATTCACTATCTGCCCAGAGCTGACTGGTTCAAGAACGTAAATGGGTTGGATTTGGGATTAAAGTTGGGGAGGGGGAGTAAGTCAAATTTATTATGTCCCCTCTTTCCCCAGAATCCTGAATTTTTATACTTAGTCATAGCTTCAAATGGTCCTTCACCCCTCTGTTCCATTTGTCATGTGTTTAATGGTGTTACAGGAGAGATTTTTAGTTTGAAAGCATATCTTTGACTGTTTTACCCACCTTCCATATGTATAACCACTTGAACTATATTACAGTTTCTAGGAAGTGTCCTTTTCAGATGCACTGTGGATAAATAAACTTTTAAAGGAGAGTTTATTGCTTTTGGATAAATAAAACTCTTCTGGGAGAGTTTATTTGTCTGTATGCAAATTTCACTGAACAAGATATGAATGATCGGAAAATCTTGCACAACACAGAAGCTAGTTGAAGTAGGACACAGACCAAAAATAAGAGCATAAGAGAAGAGAAGAGACAGGAGCTGGAGAAAGAATCAGCTTCGCATTATCAGTGGTATTAGGAAGAAGACATGGTGATAACACACTAATTGAATGCCACATATAATCAGAAAACCTTATTTTGTCCACTAGTTAAGACCTTTTCGCAAGCTATCTACTAGAGTTGCTGACAAGTAGTATTAGAAGAGATTATACATTAAAAGGACCCATTCTGTTCCAGAAAATTAAAACAAGGAAGCATTCAGTAGAATCTGAGCGGATGAAAGAAAATACTGTGTCCTATATTCACAGGTAATAAAGTTAGTGCAAGTATGTATATGTATGTTTAAACACTCATTTGCCTTAAATATTTGAGATTTGAATTATGTACACTTGCTCTCCCTAATATTGGTATTCAGTTTGTCCTAATGAGCCTCAGGCAAAGAGAATTTGAATTACACAACACGCGTAAACTTCATTCACAATTAATGGTAATTAGTCTGTTCTGCTTAGTGGCACTTAATGTTGAGGTTAATAGTTCAGTAAAAATTTTAGAAAGCCAATGACTTGATCTCCAATATATATGGCATAGATAGGCTGAGAATCAGTAAAAACTTTTAATCTGTGTCAGTGACCGTTTAATTCCTGACTTTGTATCTAAGCCTCTGTTTTACATTTATTGCATGTATGACTATGGAATCAGGGGACAGTACATCTGAATTTCGCAGTTTATCACAAGGCCCAGGACAAAGAAAACATTGTCTAGTATACTAGGGACCATTCTTCCACCTTTTTGTCATTTCTTAAATTTTTATTTATCTGGGGTGTTGTTATGGAATATTTTTTTTTTTTTTTTTATCTCAGTTGTCTTAATTTTAAAGAAAGCTTTTTGGTAAAGGGACAGGTGTGAGACTAGCTGGGTGGCTTGCTTTTACAAAGCTCTGTTGCATTGGTGAAAGCTGACGGTGGGCATCAAACACCTAGACCAATGTGGGAGTAAAAAGTTATAAAATTTCTGGAGTTTTATACTTAACATCATATGTATGTAATTAAGCATTTAAACTTTCTCTGACACAAGTCTCTGTCATATACCACTATGTACTTTGCATTAAGAATTCTAGTTTGTCCTATGTAAGGGTTTTAAAAATGAATCATGGAAGGACCCCTTGAGAAGGTGATTTTTTGTTTTGTTTTGTTTTGTGTACTGAATTTACTGTTTTTTAATGCTTAACATTAGAAAACTTGCTGGTAGGTAAAAATCTGTGTATTTTTAAGTCACATTTATAAAAATATGTGTAATACTCGATGAATGTTGAATATTAAGCAGCAATGCTTGGGTGTTTTAGAGTCATAATTAGAGTACTGATTTCAAATTACCAAAATTCAGTGAGTCAACAAACCAATTAAAAAAAAATCGAGGATATTAGATTTCAAATGTTCTTCCTTAATTTAGTTTGCCCGTTATAGTTTATTTTAATTATTCATAGTATTGCTTAACATGCCAGGAAATGTCTTGTAATAGAATTTATAAAATAATGTAGTTTCGGTAATATGAATACTATCTTTAGTATTCTGCTTTTAAATCTCAGATTGAGACGTTTTGTAAGGAATCATCTAGTTTGGTGCATAAAAGCATGTCTTTGCATAGGAGTAACTTTATCCATTTTAGAAGTTTGAAACCAAATGCTCACATGAGAAAAATAAATGGAATAATTGGTATATGTCATTTTGTTGTAGTTGAGCAGCAAATGAGAAAAAAAATTGTAAGAAGAAAAAATACATAGTCCCGCTAACATAGAACAATAATTTTTCATTTTGAGTAGTACTTCCTTTTTTTTTCTTCAAGTTTTATTTAAATTCCAGTTAGTTAACATACAATGTAATACTAGTTTCAGGTGTAGAATTGAGTGATTTCTCACTTGCATATAACAAGTGGTGCTCCTCTCAACAAGTAACCCCCATCACCTATTTCACCCATCACCCCCGCCTTCCCCACTGCCCACCTCCCCTCTGCTAACCATCAGTTTGTTCTCTGTAGTTAAGAACCTTGTTTCTTGGTTTTCTTCTCTTCCCCCTCTCCCTTATATTCATTTGTTTCTTAAATACCATATATGGGGTGCCTGGGTGGCTCAGTTAAGCATCCGACTCTTGATCTCAGCTCAGGTCTTGATCTCAGGGTCATGAGTTCAAGCCCCATGTTGGGCTACTTAAAAAAAAAAAATTCCACATGTGGGTGAAATCATAGAGTATCTGTCTTTCTCTAACTTATTTCACTTAGCCTAATTCTATATATATATATATTCCATTCCTATTAATATATATACATATATATACATATATATGTGTGTGTGTGTGTGTATGTATGTATATACATACACACACATATATCACAGCTTCTTTATCCATTTATGTCTCAATGGACATTGGGGCTCTTTCCATAATTTGACTATTGTCAGTAATGCCGCTGTAAACATCAAGGTGCATGTATCCCTTCAAATTAGTATTTTTGTATCCTTTGGAGAAATACCTAATAATTCAATTGCTGGATCATAGAGGAGTTCTATTTTTAACTTTTTGAGGAATCTCCATACTGTTTTCCACAGTGGCTGCATCAGTTTGCCTTCCCACCAACAGTATAAGAGGGTTCCCCTTTCTTGGCATTCTCGTCAATACTTGTTGGTTTCTGTGTTGTTAATTTTAGTCATTCTCACAGGTGTGAGGTGATACCTCATTGTAGTTTTGATTAGTATTTCCTTGATGATGAGTCATTTTGAGCATCCTTTCATGTGTTTGTTGGCCATTTGTATGTCTGTGAACTCATGTCTTCTGCCGATTTTTTTAACTGGATTATTTGGTTTTTGGGTGTTGAGTCTTATAAGTTCTTTATATGTTTTGTATACTAATCCTTTATCAGATGTCATTTGCAAATATCTTCTCCCATTCTGTAGGTTGCCTTTTAGTTTTGTTGATTGTTTCCTTTACATTGAGTATTACTTTCTGATGTTTATTCATACAGATGCTTTTTTTTTTTTTTTTGGCAAAGACCCTAAAAGTATTGTTCATTTTAGTGAAAAGCATAGCCCCTGCCCAGTATCTTTTCTGTATCATGCTAGATATTGAAGGGGTACAAGATTGGCTTACACGTAACTGATTTTAAGTGGCTGAGTTAGAGGTACAGCATAATAAGCAAACCACGGAGATGTAAATTCTGGTTGAGAATTTGGACATTTATTTGTCATTGGATCCATTAGGAGGTGAAACTAAGCAAGACGAGCTTTTCTTTTATATTATTGGTGTGAATTTTTGCATGTCAAGGATCTACTTCTGTTTCTTATTCTTAGTATTAATGGTAGAGGTTCACAAATATGTTAAGTATGGATTTAAATTTTGTTCCTAAATAGGTTCTATGTAGGTTATATATTCTGAGGTACTTACGTGAGTGAAAAAATAGGTAACACATTTAGAATGGAATAGGCAGTGATGAACTCTTTCCTCATCATTGCCCAACAGTAATTACTAAAGACTTTTCCGTCCATTTAATAACTATTAGGTAAAATCTTTGTTCTGTTAATTTTTTTTTTTATTTTTTTATTTTTTTGCTACTGAAAAGGGATGTACTCCTTAACTGTTGAAATTTGGATAGCAAAAAATAATGCTTTTTATTTCAAATTGAGAATTTTCTTTCTTGAGTCTTGTGATTCTTTATATTAAAAAGCCATTTAAAATTAAGATTATCCAGCCTCACTCTGTGACCCTTTGCTCTTTTTCTGCCTCCTTCTCAATCTTTGCTGTGGCTGAACGCTGCTCCCCAAGTATCATCTGAGCTTTGATCCCTCATTGTTGTGGTTTATGCTAGTCTCCAAGTACTTTCTCATTCTTCTCTTCCTAGTAATTACCTGTTTATCCTTGAGTACCTAGTTCAGGTTTGAACACTCCATAAATTTCTGCATTCTTCCTGTCTCCTGCCCCCAACACAATTACCCCCTTGTTTTTGTTGTCCTAGCACGTTATCGGTGGCTTTTGGAACCAGCATGACTCCTAGCTACATCCTAGTTATTAAGAGTAGGGGCCATGTGTTCTCCTTCTGCGTATCTCCTAGAACAGGCACTCCGCGAACATGCGTTGAACTGAGATGGTTAGGGCGCCACGCTTGTCCTGATGAGGCAGACAGCTGGCCTCCCCGAATTCCTGGACCATTGTGGCCCTCGCTCACGGTGCTCCTCACACACCCCGTCCCCACCTGTTAGACCAAGGCTCTGGGTGTCTCTTGCAGCGAATCTGAGAGCGATCAAAGAGAGATCCTTCTCGGGTAGGCGGCCCGTGCCGGGAAGCTGGCTTGCGCCTCGCGGCCGCTCCGCAGCTCTGAGTCGCATCTTCTTGTCCCGTTTCTGCAGGACCCTAACAGAGCAGCCACCACCACCCCACCGCCACCACCAGCACCTCTGCCACCACCACCGCTACCACCATGCCAGGGCCATGCCACCAGCAGCAGCAGCAGTAGCAGCAGCAGCAGCAGCAGCAGCAGCACCAGTTTTTCAAAGCCTCACAAATTAATGAAGGAGCACAAGGAAAAACCTTCTAAAGACTCCAGAGAACATAAAAGTGCCTTCAAAGAACCTTCCAGGGATCACAACAAATCTTCCAAAGAATCCTCTAAGAAACCCAAAGAAAATAAACCACTGAAAGAAGAAAAAATCGTTCCTAAGATGGCCTTCAAGGAACCGAAACCCATGTCAAAAGAGCCAAAACCAGACAGTAACTTACTCACCATCACCAGTGGACAGCAAGACAAGAAGGCTCCCAGTAAAAGGCCCCCCATTTCAGATTCCGAAGAACTCTCAGCCAAAAAAAGGAAAAAGAGTAGCTCAGAGGCTTTATTTAAAAGTTTTTCTAGCGCGCCACCACTGATACTCACTTGTTCTGCCGACAAAAAACAGATAAAAGATAAATCTCACGTCAAGATGGGAAAGGTCAAAATTGAAAGTGAGACCTCCGAGAAGAAGAAATCAACTTTACCGCCATTTGATGATATCGTGGATCCCAACGATTCCGACGTGGAGGAGAACATGTCCTCCAAATCTGACGTGAGTAGCCTTGTTGGTTTCCCTCCCTTCCTTGCTAATGTTCAGGGTCTGTGTCACGTGGCTGCAGGATAAAGAGCAGGGGAAGAAAATGGCAGCCGAACCATAAAATGGTAGCATGGAAGTGCCTAGAGATGAATTTCCTAAACTAATGGAAAGAAGGAAATGAAATCATTAAAGAATCTGCACACATTTGGGCAGTGATTTAAATTGTTAAAAGAAAGATACATTCCATAGTATAATAACGGACCATTTGAATAGCAGCAGAAAAATTGAGATGCTCATTAGAGCTTAGTTACTATGCTTCTCGGGGATTGCTGATTTAGGAAAGTGAGAAGAATGCAATAAAACTTGAATATATGAGAAAATAAATTTAAAAGAGAAAGTTAGAAAATATTGGGGTGCGGTTCTAATGTTCTTTTTGGTCGGTGCATTGAAGTAATTTGTTTACAAAGATGGAAAGCTGGTAATAGTGTTTTTTCAAACAGTTTAATTTTAATTGATGTCACAATATACCATATATATTTAAAATGACTAATTTGGTAGATTTTGACTTACATATGTGGTTGTGAAATCAGGTGGTGGTATTTTGAAAATGAAACATTTAATTTTGTTTTCATTGGCTAGCCTTTGATTTGGGAGGGGTTGGAGAATGTGATCTTCATTATGTTTTTGCTGATGGGTAGGATTATCTTCTGTGGATGCCTAAAAGATCATCTGACCGTCTAACATCCCTCCGTAAATGTTATCTGATGTTGAGATTTAAACTAATAATTACAGATTTTGCAGAGTTGGAAGTGATTTTCATGTAATCTATTCTAATTTCACACCGGTGTAGGAAATTTTAATGCTTCTAGTGACAAAACTATTGGTAATTTGAAAGGTATTCCATTCCATTTCTGGAGAATGAACATTATTTACTGTGAAATCATGTTCACTTTGTTATAAATTTTTGCCTTCTTTAGTTACTTATTTATCACAATCAGTCCAAATAATCACCTTACTTTGGCTTGTCAGTATTTCTAAATGACGATCGAGGAAGATGTCTGACTAAAACTTGCTGGCAATTTGAGATATTTCTCTTTCTTTCACCGGGGTTCACCGTACGCATGTTCCTGATTCAAATGCTGACCAGAGGTGGGGGGACTTAGTAGCAGATTTTCTCTTCTGTATTTGCACTGGGTAGAAGGGCAGCCAAGGTTAGGACGTGGTGTTAGTACTGATCCCCATTTGTCGAGAGACTGCTTCCTTCCTCACTACTCTCTACAGCTAATCTTGAAAATTTTTTTAAGACTTTATCAATTTTAGTGAGAGAGAGAGAGAGAGAGAGCGAGAGCATGAGATGGGGGAGGGAGTGAGAATCTGAAGCAGACTCCATGCTCAGTGTGAAGCCTAACGTGGGGCTCAATCCCACGACCTTGAGATCACGAACTTAGCTGAAACGAAGAGTTGGTCGCCTAACTGCCTGTACCACTCAGGCGTCCCTGAGCTTGAAATTTTAATAGGAAATATCACATAGGCAGTAGAGTAGCATATAAAATACAAGATATTGGGGTAATTTGTCCCAGTGTTTGGTAAGTGTTTTATAGTGATAGTTTATCGAATGGAGATGAGAACTAATAGGTTTGTTCCAATATCTCAAGCATTTATTTTTTCTCCTGTGCTTTTTCCTTAGGCCCTTCTTAAAATTTGTTCTTAATGCAGATGGTATTTGGAAATTTTTTTGTATGTTTGACTTTTATTTCAAATCACCCTAAAATGTTCATTGAGCCTCTTGGGGTGTAATTAGTCTATCAAGATTGTTAGGTTTAGCAAATTTGTCTTTCCATATTCTGACATGTTGTGATTCTTGTAAGAGCAGAGGTTTTCAGATTGTGGCTTGTGATTCACTGGTGAGCCATGAAACCAATTTAGTATGTCATCAGCAGTATTAAAAAAAAAAATCAGAATACACTGTAATTAGTATGGGTAAGTAATGGTTTGTAAAAATTTTATTTCATAAGATGTGTGTATTCCTTATAGTAGGTCATGGTCACATTCTGAAAGGCATCTTTCTTGAATGTTTGCTGATTTATGAGAAGATCAAATGACATTTGTAAAGCAAAGCTCTTTCTACATGAAATTATCACAAATCATTGTCTTCAGGTAACTCTGTGTGTTCTTGTTTTTCTCTCTTGTTCCCTCCCTGTTATGTATGATTTATAAGATACGGCTTTTCATAAACTTCATCTTCAACTTAGTATATTTATTCAAAGCAGTATCTTAAAAAATCTTTTAGAGCGAAGAGTTAGAATTGTAATTCCTTACAATAGGTAGCAAGTTTTCAGAAACAATTCATGACACATCAGAGCCACATATCTGGTTATTGTTATAGGAGTTTTTATAATGGGTTCTGCACATCATTACAGAGAAAGCCTCTAAAGACTTTTGGGCATTATTCGGGTATAAAAGCCAACAAATGTACTTTATCAGCTTTCTGGTAGTAGTGCTTTTATGGTTGCTGTTGTTGGTTTAATTCTCTGCATGTAGGTGGTGGAGACAAAGAGAATTGACAAAGTGGTTCCAGATAAGCCAGGGCCCAAATCACCTTTCTGTGAGCAAAGGAGATAAAAGGGGGCTGAAATTCCCTTTATCCAATAGTAGAAATCACCTTTGTTTGGCCTTCTTCCTACTTGGTGTCCCTCCTGTGGGCAAGACAGAAGGAACGAGAGGCCGTTGTAATGGAGACCAGCGAGGAGCCCAAATCCGCCCTTGGCCAGTAACGGATTTGACGGCTTTGGGACAGGCTCAACTTCAGGGGGCACTGTTCACAGTGTCCTGGTGGTGAGTGTGTCTGCATCTGAGTTAGTGTGATAAGATGACCTGATCTCTCTAACGTCCTTTCCAGCTTTGTTATTTGAATATGAGCCAGACTTGTGTTCATTTATGGCAGATGGGGTAGTGGGGTAATTTTAGACACAACGGGCAGAGATCATGGACTTTGAAATAGAAGAAAGAGACAAAAAGAAATTGGAACAGTGTAAAAAATGATGAAGGGCTAGGGAGAAAAGATTATTTACCTGGTAAGCCTGTGAAGTACGCATCTTACCTCAGTACACGTTAGTTATAATTAAAAGGAAGAACTTTTTAAAGAAGCTTTTCCATAATTAAGGTAGATTCAGGTTTTATATAAAAATAAAATCAGTATTATTAAGATGGATTAGGAAGCTCAGATCGCTGATTCGTATGGCTCTTTTTGGTTAATATTTTTATATACTTGGCATAGAAAAGTAGAAGTACATCCATGCCTATATGTTTTTTGAGGGATCGTTAAGTGCTTAGGCAGGTAGGTAGGTAGTCAAGTAATCGAGTAATTAAAGGAGTTTGTACTGTGGTTTTAGACTATGTTTTGAAGCCCAGCTCTTCTGGTGAGCTTGGGCAAATGTTTTTAACCCTCTGTATTTCTTAGTCAATTCTTGTGTACGATGGAGATCATAATGGTGTTTACTATGTAGGATTGTGAAAATGGTGAGTCTGGGGAAAGTACGTAGCACATTAACTAAAAAATATTAGTTAACTATGATTACGTATGATGTGGCTTCTGGAAATCTTGATAACCTATAGCTTTGGAAGAGATTTGTTCCTCTTCAAAAATACCGTAGAATTCTAGTGTCCTTTTTCAAGGGTGTGGGTTATATGTTTTTAAGGGGAAAAAAGGACTTGGTGTCTTTGTCCTATTGCTCTGAATTTTGTCTTGAGATAATATGGCCTTGGTATTGATATGCATTTGTTGCATGGTAACTGGACAAATACAGGATGAAGAGTCTAAGTTTTAAGTCAAAAGTGAAGCCAAAGTTTCCCAGGGTCTTTTAGCTTTTAAATTCAAATAGGTGAAGGACAAGAACACAGCTCACATTGCGTCAGGGAGCCAACTTCGTTGTTTTTTTATTGCTGTTCCTATTAAAGGAAGACAGCTGAAGAAATGACTTACCTTTGGGTTATTGTTAATGTTACACGGAGTCATTTTTAAATACATTTTGCATTCCCTGTTTGAAAAGAAAAAAGTGTTTTATCTTTTCTAAAGAAATTTAATATTATCACATGTAAGTCCATCAGTGATTTTTTTTCCCCTGTAGAATTCAAGCGTTACAAGGCGGGTGGATAAGGAGGCAGAAGGACTGGTTTATAGTGGTCGAGCATTTAGCAAATACAGAAATCATGATAAGAGCATGGTTTTGCTATGTACGTAAATGTTAGCATGAAGAATATTTTACCTCCAAGGACCTAGGTAATTCCCGTTAGAGTAAAACTGTCCTTGGTTTAGGAAATTATCATTTCGTGGTCATAATGGTCATTTATGGAAAGTGGCCTTACTAGTGCAGCTGGAAGGGTGAGGGTCTTATCAGTGTCAAGTAAAAGTTTATAATTGGAGTTCGTATTAACTTGTTTAGACTTTAATTGACAATTTAAAAGAACCCAAATATCAATTGCACTTCCTGTAATTTCCTAGGCTTTGTTTTTCCTATAATTCAGCTTCCGAAGAGAAGTCTATGGAGTTGATTTTGTTTTGTGATATGAAGAAGTTTGGTATTCATAGCAGAGAAGGAGGGGAAAAGAGTAAACTAAAATTGGAATAACTATTTATAATCAGATTTGGTTATGGTAGTAATTTCCTTATCATTGCCTTTGCTTTTTGCCGTGCTTTGTAGAGATTTAATTGTAATTTAAAAGCACAGTCGTTAAAAGTTTTAATTGTCTTTCCTTGAAAATGGGCAGATTGCATTTGGTAAAATGTTGCATACTTCAGCCTGCAGTGTGAGGAAGGAGATTGTGATCCTATGTTTGGATACTTTTGTTCACCAGTGTTTTCTGGGATAAAATCTTTGAGGGAAAAAGATGTCATCTCATCAGATGGTGGGCGGTGGTTCAGCTAGAGGATAAAGACTGCAAACCACCTTAGCCCAAGTTTCTTTTGAGAAGAAAAAAAGAAGGAAAAAGAAACTTCCCTTCTTTTGTTGTGCCTCATTTCCTCCCACCCCACCCTGTTCCTTGCCCTGCTTAAACTGTCTGGAGCCGGCAGTAAACGTCCTGCTGTTGAAGCATTGGCCTTAGGTTTTTATGTGATGGAAGGTTGTGGCAGTCAGAGAAGAAGGTCTTTATTGTGTTTTCAAAGTGGCTTTTTAATGACTTGTAATTCCAGCACATGCAAGAGCTGTAAAGTCTGTAAGTATGGTGAGCGAGCAGCTGGAGAGGCCATTCATTAAAGGGCTGCCCTGCCTGGGGGGGGGCGGGGTGTGGGTGAAAGGGGGGTCTCATTCTGGACTCCTGTTCTCTGCATTTTATAACTGGAGGTAAACATACCTGAAGGATTGCAGTTCTTCCTCGGATAGATTCAGCGCAGTGCGGAACTTTCATTAAAACAGTAGGAAGAAAGTTTGTTGGGTGCATGGAGGTATTTCACCTGACTTTGTTTTCAAATGCTTTTGTGTTTCTGTGTAAGATGTGATGGGTAGAGGGGAGGGGATGGTCCAGCCAATCAACTGTTCATTTATTCAGCCACTTTACTTAGTCCAAGAAAGGATTTGGAGCAGTTAAAAGAGATTTTTACTTTAAGACAGAGTTAGGGGCTTCCTCTCTTTCTGTTTGAGTACCATACTCAGCCTAAATTGTTTCTCAGTTTTTAAATTAAATAATTCCTTGGAAGCCTTTCGGTAGCTGAGGGCGTGGACAGACAGGAGGTTTTATCATTGCAGAGTTGGTTATCATCAATAATTGCCAAAACTCTGCATTTTTACTTATTTGTATTGAATCAAATCTCTCAATAAATTCCATGAGCCTCCTTCAAGAGAGCTGCATCTCCAATTCATTGCACTACTCTTTCTTATTCTAGGGCCCATGATCTTTACCTTATTGTCTCATCTGTCATCTTCAGACACGAAATCAGATGTGATTCAACCTGGTCTTTGCATGGCCAGCCTTACCATACCATAGGGAGACCATATGGCTGTAGTTAAACACGCCTCGAGTGCTTCCTATGTGCCAGTCACCAGTCTAAGCACTTGACTCGTTTTAACTCACTTAACCCTCAGAGCAACTTTATGAAATAGGTACTTATTATCCCCATTTTATAGATGGGGAAACTGAGGCTCAAAGGTTAAGAGACTTGCCCAAAGTTGCCAGCTGGTGGATCCAGAATTTGATCCCACTGGTAGAGAGTTCACTCAAGAGGAATTTTGGAATGAAGCAAATCTGATTTTCCCGTGAATTCACATTACATTTGCAGAGATGGGCTTTCATGAAATTGGCCTCTCTGCTGTGAAAGCCTTTGATGTCGTAGTCTTGTTCCATTTATGAGTCATGTTTCTTTGACCTACCTATTGATTTGGGCTTTTACCAACAGCCTTCAGGAAGTGACAGTTTGTCCTTAGAGCTGGGTTTGGCACCCGTAGCCCGAAGTGAGGGAGGAGGTTTGAAATGCCAGGAGTCTCTGACTTCTCACACATGCCTGCTGCAAGGATGGCCGACTCCTCATGGCTCTGGATTTCACATTATTACATCATCAGCACTGTTTCCCTGCTCCCAGAATTTTCTCCCTTGCTTTTGCGAGTAATTTATGTTTAACAGAGCTGAGCTGCAATATCAAGCTTTCCCAGAAGGTGCCACCAAATAACAAATGGTGTCCCACAGTTCGGAGATCACTTCTTTTTGAATCTCCTGGCTGTATTTTGTAATTCCATGTTATACTGTCTGCAAGTTATTCAAAATGTAGGCTGTGCTTTCTGCGAATCAGGGGGCAAGATAATGCAATGGCATAGGTCAGAGGGTGGTTTTCTTTTGGTGTCTATGTAATTATTTAATCAAGTTTGAGAAATTGTTCTCAGTAGGTAACAATTTATGGCTGTGAACTTTCAAGGCAGTGTCAAGGTCCACAAAGAAAAATCACCCCTAAGAGGCTACTTTAGGTCACTAAAGGTGACTGCACAGTGAGATGTTCCCAGATAAAGTCGAAGATCCTTCTATTAGGAGAAAATGGAAAAGCATTTACTGGCATATTTGGGGTCAACAAACTTTGCCTTTGAATTCTGAGGATAGAGAAGACGGGGATGTGGGGGCCCTGGGATAGGGAGAAATATTCAGAATTGGTGACACAGAGAAAAGGAAGTTTTCTTGCCTTTCTTGGGCATGAAAGAAAATGTATGGGATCCTCAGATGTGATGTGATGTTATATATATATTTTTAACCATTTTTTGGTTCAAGTATGAGTAATATACAGTGTTAAATTAGTTTCAGGTGTACAACAGAATGATCCAGTAGTTCTATACATTACCGCTCATCAAGATAAGTGTACTCTTAATCCTCTTCCCCTATTTCACCCATCCCCCTACCCACGTCCCCTCTGGCAACCACCAGTTTGTTCTCTGTAATTAAGAGACTGCTTTTTTTATGTTTCTCTTTTTCTCTTTGTTCTTCATTTGTTTCTTAAGTTCCACATATGAGTGAAATCATAGGGTATTTGTCTTTCTCTGACTTATTTCATTTAGCATTATACTCTCTAGATCCATCCATGTTGTTGCGAATGGCAAGATGTCATTCTTTTTATGACTGAGTAGTATTCCACTGTGGTAGAAAATGTGGTATACATCACACATCACATCTTCTACAACCATTCATCTGTTGGTGGTTCCCTGGGCTGCTTCCACATCTTGGCTGTTGTAAATAATGCTGCAATAAACATAGGTGTGCAGATATCTTTGGATTAGTGTTTTCATTTTCTTTCCGTAAATACCCGGTAGTAGAGTTACTAGATCATATGGTAATCTATTTTTAAGTTTTTGAGGAACCTCCATACTGTTTTCCACAGTGGCTCTGCCAGTCTGCATTCCCGCCAACAGTACATGAGGGTTCCTTTTTCTCCATATCCTCATCAACACTTGTTTCTTACGTTTTTGATTTTAGCCATTCTGACAGGTATAAGGTGACAGTGCCTCATGGTTTTGATTTACATTTCCCTGATGTTCGTCTGTTGGCCATCTGGATACTGGAGATCCTCTTTGGAGAAATGTCTGTTAAGGTCCTGTACTCATTTTTTAATTGGATTATTTGGTTCTTTTTGGTATTGAGTTGTGTAAGTTCTTTACATACTTTAGATATTAACCCCTTATCAGATATATCATTTGCAAATATCTTTTCCCATTCAGGAGGTTGCCTTTTTGGTTTTTTTGGTGGTTTCCTTCCCTGTGCAAGAGCTTTTTATTTTGGTGTAATCCCAGTAGTTTAATTTTGCTTTTGTTTCCTTTGCCAGAAGAGACATATCTAGAAAAATGTTTCTACGGCCGATGTCAAAGAAATTACTCCCTATGTTTTCTTCTAGGAATTTTATGGTTTCAGGTCTCAGATTTAGGTCCTTAATTCATTTTGAGTTTATTCTTGTGAATAGTGTAAGGAAGTGGTCCAGTTTCTTTAGCTTTTCTTTTCAAACTTCTTTTCTTTTGCCTATAGCTGTCCAGTTTTCCCAACACCATTTGTTGAAGAGACTTTTTCCCATTGTTTATTCTTGTCTTCTTAGATTAATTGACCATAAAAAAGTTTGGGTTTATTTCTGGACTCTCTCTTCTGTTCCGTTGATCTATGTATCTGTTTTTGTGTTGGTACCATGCTGTTCTGCTTACTACAGCTTTGTAGTCTATCTTGAAAAGTAGGATTGTGACACCTACAGTTTTTTCTTTGTTTTCAAGATTAATTTGTCTATCTGGGCTTTTTTATAGTTTCATACAAATTTTAGTGTTATCTGTTCTAATTTTGTGAAAAATGCTGTTGGTATTTTGATACGGTTTGCATTGACGCTGGAGAATGCTTTGGTTAGTATGGATGTTGTAATGATATTGGTTCTTCCAGTCAGTGATCACGGAAGATGTTATTTTAAATAAATAAATAAATAAATAGATAGATAGATAGATAGATAGATAGAGTGTCCTGGTTTGGGACCTCGTGTTTAGAATTATGGTACTGCTTTTCAAAAAATTTAAATTCTTGACACGTGCTTTATTTTGTGGCTCTTTTATTTTTTTTACATATGATAAACTGCTATATCACTTTGCGTACCTACAAACATTTCCTTCTAAACAAGTATAATTTTTTAAAATATTTTTTAATTACTTTAGTGTGATGTTCAGTAACATTTGAAAATATTTATGTGGTAGATACTCCTGCATATAAACACCGTGTCAGATGGTACAGATGGTACAAAATTAGAATTTAGGCTGAGCTTGGAAGAAAGAAAAGCGTGAATAAGAAGGGATGAGGGGTGGAGTAGGCAGGACAAGCCGTTCTTGATCAGAGGAAACAACTTGAAAAAAAAAGAACTGATGGCAAAAATAGCTAATTCTCTGTTGTCCTTACTGAAAATGAAGGAGATCGTAAAAGTGAATCCTGCCACGAATTTGTCAGACTGCTTTGTCAGGAATGAAGGAAGCCTTATCAAACTCTATTCTTGCTAGGAGTGTGCTGGACACTGTTACTCAATACCCTCTTTTTTTTAAAAAAGATTTTATTTATTTATTTATTAGAGAAAGAGAGAGAGAGAGAACACAAGTAGAGAGAGGAGCAGAGGGAGAGGAACAAGCAGACTCCACGCTGACTGCAGAGCCTGACATGGGGCTTGATCCCAGGACCCTGAGATCATGACCCAAGTCAATATCAAGAGCCAGACCCTTAACCAACTGAGCCACCCAGGTGCCCCTTGATACCCTTTGTTAACCCATGTAATGTATATGATAGGTTTTGTTCTCATCTTACAGATGTGGATGTGACAGAGCTAGAATTTGAATCCAGTTTTCACTAATGCCAAACCCCATGCTTTTTTGCACCATACCACCAATTAAACCTTATTGAGAGAGAAATAACATCAAGTGAAGACCCCTGTGGTACTGATAAAACCTTTTCCAGAAAAAAAATCTAGTTGGGAAGATTAGGTAATGGTGCCACAGTTCAGCAAAAGGGGGAGAGTAAGAAATAAGATGTAGCTACAATACTTGGATACCTGGCTATGAATAGCAGGGAGCAAGAAGACCTGGTTGTGATTTCCAAAATGATGATCAACTCATGCTTCTATGCATCCTTACATTTTCTAAGAAGCAGAATTGCAGAAAGTATTGAAGAGCTGTGCTACCTTGGAGTCTGTCCAAGGACTTGTTCACCAGTGTACCGTCTTACTAGATTGTATCAGATGCTTCACACTTGGGACAAGACATGGCCAATGTTACTGGGAGAGGTCCCATTTACTTTATTGCATCATCTAAGGGTTGTACTCCTGAAGGATCTGAAGAAGGAAGGTAGGTTCAGATTTCTACAAGATAATGGCGTAGGAAGTTCCTGAACTCGCTACTGCCCACGGACACACCAAATCTACAGCTACATATGGACCATTTCCCTCTGAAAAAGATCTGAAAACTAGATGAACTGCTTCTCCAGAAAAAGAGATAAAATAACCACATCAAGACAGGTAGGAGAGGCGAAGACTCGGTCTCACCAAAAAACCCACCCAGTGCTTCTTCTGGGGGAGCAAGGGGTTGGTGCTTCACATCAGGTGCCCCAGCCCTTGGGATCTGTGCTGGAAAGATAAGCCCCCAAAATGTCTGGCCGAAAGGGCTGGAGGAAACTGAGATTCCCCTTTGAAAGGGCTGGCATGTGGTCTTATTCACTCTGAGATGCAGCAAAAAAGAGCAGTTTGAAAAGTGCCTAAGTAGGCAGGAGATTCATTTGCTAATCTAAAAGTATCTGCTGGAGGGGCAGGGGACAGTTGAAACTCTCCCTGGAGATGGAGGCACTAGTGGACACTATTTTCGCACGCTCAAACTACCATGCTAGCACAGGTAGGCGAGCTCTGTTGTGGCACCCTCCCACTGCCTTGCTAAGACAGGTGGGGGTGAGCAGTCGCAGCACTGTCCTGCTGCCTTGCTGAAGCTAGAGAGTGCAGTTGTAGTACTCCCACACTCCCTGGCTAGGGCAGGCAGGCATTGAGTAGTTATGGTATTCTCCCATTCCCAGCCCAAAGTCAGGGGCACTCTCCCATTATATTCCTTGTCTACAGACGTGCACAGTCAAGACATTTTGCTGTTGCCTTTCTGAAGCTGGTGAGTGCGCCCCACCTCCAGCTGCCTACATAAAGCCAGTGAGCACGTGCAGTCCACACAGAGGATGCCACTTGATCACCTGGCCCTGGTGGCCAAGGGGGCGGGTAGTCCTGAGCTCCACAAGAATGTAATAATCAGACAGTTCTTGGCAGACTACAGCAACCCCCAGGGCACTGCACAGACAGCAGACTTAAACACAACCCCAGTCTTCCTATGAAAAAGACTTCTTTACTTAGAATGGAGCTTCAGCCTAAGAGGAAGGCTTCAGGTTTCCCATACATCTAGAGGCTAGGGAGGCACTTCCAGGGAATGTAAACAGGGAGAGACCATTCTTTTAAACCATCTTGGCCTCACTACAGCTCAACAAGACCTCCCAGAAAGGAGCTTATACATTTGTCTAGAGCCCTGATATTTGCAGCTGTCACGTGCAGGACACCTCCAGATCTTCTGGTCTGGAAGCCAGGAGGGTTTAAAATTGCAGCCCCATAAGACTACATATTTGCATACTTTAAAAGCTCCTCCCTGAGGGTCTATCTCCCAGTCAGCCTGAAACTAGGTGCTAAATGAGATTCTTTCCCTTGGAACACTGATATATGTCTTGCACACCTCAACAATGGGGACACATCAAGAATAAATCAGGCAGTTTAAAAAATCACAAAGGTTTGAGAGACACCCAAGAGCTAGGGCAATGTTGAATGAGAAGGTTTATCACCTACACAAGGCCACACCTTCAAGACTGAGAGGTAGCTGTTCAGCCTAATACACAGAAACAAACACAGCATCCAGCAAAATGAGGAAAGAGAAATATGTTCCAAATCAAAGAATAATATAAAAACCACAGAAGAAGACCTTAATGACCTTAATGATACAGAGATAAGCCATCTATCTGATAAAAAATTCAAACTAACAGTCACAAATGCCCACTGAACTTAGAAAAATGGATGAACACAGCGAGAACTTCGATCAATAAAAAGATAGAGTATATGAGAAAGTAGCAAACAGGGGTGCCTGGGTAGCCCAGTTGGTTAGGCATCTGACTTGATTTTGGCTCAGGTCATAATCTCATGGTTGTGAGATTGAGCCCTGTGTCAGGCTCCACACTCCGTGCTTAAGATTCTGTCTCTCTCTCCACCCCGCCTCCCCACACAAAAAAGTAGCAAACAAAAGTCACAGAGCTGAAGAATATAATAACTGAATTGTAATATACACGATCAGCGAGCTAGGAGACAAAGCAGTGAAATTAACTTATCAGAGTGGCAAAAAGGGAAAAGATTATATATATATATATATATATATATATAGATTTTGTCAGAGAGAGAGAGTGTGTGTGTGTGTAGCAGGCAGAGGGATTTGCAGGGTCCCTGCTGAGCAAGGAGCGCAATATGGGACTTGATCCCAGGACTCTGAGATCATGGCCTGAGCCAAAGGCAGATGCTTAACTGACTGAGCCACCCAGATATCCTGGAAATAGATTTTTTTTAAAATGATGATAACTTGAGAGACCTGTGGGACATCAGGTGGAATAACATTTGCTTTACAGAGGTCCCAGAAAGAGACGAGAGAGAGAGAAAAGGGCAGAAAACTTACTTGAAGAAATAATGGCTGAAAAGTTTCCTAACCTAGGGAAGGGAACAGACATCCAGGTTCAGGAATCCCAGAGAGTTCCAAGTAAGATGAATCAAAAGACAGCCATATCAAGACACATTATAATCAAACTGTCAAAATTAAAGATACAAAGGGAATCTTAAAAGCAGCAAGAGAAAAAATTGTTACATGCAAGGGAAACTCCACGAGGCTATCAGCAGATTTCTCAGCAGAAACTTTGCAGGCCAGAAGGGAGTGGTATAATATATTCAAAGTGATGAATGGAAAAAACTTCCAGCCAAGAGTACTCTACTCAGAAAGGTTACCATTCAGAGTTGAAAGACAGAGTTTTCCAGATAAGCTAAATGAATTTATCACTACTAAGTTGGCTTTTACAAGAATTGTTAAGTTGAAAAGAAATGGCACTAATTAATAACAAGAAGACAAATTAAAGTAAAAAATCTCATTTGAAAAGGTAAATATGTAGTAAAGGTCATGGATTAATCACTTACAAAGCTAGTATGAAAGATAAAAGACAAAAGTAGTACAATTAAAGCTACAATAGTTAAGGGATGCATAAAAAGATATAACATGTAACACGTGACATCAAAAAACAAAACGTGGATGGGGGAGTAAAAATGTAGAGTTTTGGAATGTGTTCAAATTTAAGTTGTTATCAGCTTAAAATAGTTACACGCATAGGATGACATACATGAACATCATAGTAACCACAAAGCAAACACTTAAACTAAATACATGAAATAAGAAAGGAATCTAAACATATCACTAAAGAAAATCACTAAACCACAAGGAAAGAGAGAAAGAGAAGAAACAGTACAAAAACAACTTTATAGAATGGCAATAAGTACATACCTATCAATAATTACTTTAAAATTAAATGGACTAAATGCTCCAATGAAAAGATATTGAGTGGCTGAATAGATTTTAAAAAAAGATACCTATATACTGCCTAGAAGAGTTTGACTTCAAAAATAAGGACACATAACAGACTGAAAATGAAAGAATGGGAAAAGGTCTTCCATACAGTTTGAAATAAAAAGAAAGTAGTTGTAGCTATACTTATATCAGGTAAAATACACTTTAAAGCAAAGACTGTAATAGAAAACAAAGAGGGGAACTACATAGTGATGAACGGGTTATTCCAGCCAGAAGTTACAACATTTATATATGTACCCAACATTGGACCATCAAAATACATAAAGCAAATGTTAACACAACTAAAGGAGAAAATGACAGCAATACAATAATAGTAGGGGACATTAATACCCCACTTACATATAAATGGTTATATCATCCAAATAGGAAATCAATATGGCAACACCAGCCTTAAACAACACATTAGACTTTATGGACTTACTAGATGTATACAGAACATTCTGCCTAAAAGCAGCAGAATACACATTCTTCTCAAGTGCGCATGGAACATTCTCCAGAATAGACCATATGTTAGGCCACAAAACAAGTCTCAGTAAACTCAGGGAGATTGAAATCAAATCAATTACAGGAAGAAAAAAGAAAAACCACAAATACATTGAGATTAAACAACCTGTTACTGAACAATTACCGGGTCATAAAAAGAAGTAAAAGGAGAAACAAACAAATACCCAAAAGCAAATGAAAACAGAAATATTTATGAAAATCGGGGGGGGGGGAGTGGCTCAGTTGGTTAAGTGCCCATCTTTTGGTTTTGGCTCAGGTCATGATCTCAGAGTCCTGGGATTAAGCCCCATGTCAGGCTCTGTGCTCACTGGGGAGTCTCCTTCAGGATTCTGTCTGAACCTCTGCCTCCCCCGACTTTCTCCCTCCCAAATAAAGAAATAAACCTTAAAAAAGAAAGAAAGACAGACAGACATCTGTGGGATGTGGCAAAGTGGTTCTAAGAAAGAAGTTCACAGGGGTGCCTGGGTGGCGCAGTTGTTAGGTGTCTGCCTCCGGCTCAGGGCGTGATCCCGGCGTTCTGGGATCGAGCTCCACATCAGGCTCCCCTGCTAGGAGCCTGCTTCTTCCTCTCCCACTCCCCCTGCTTGTGTTCCCTCTCTTGCTGGCTGTCTCTGTCAAATAAATAAATAAAATCTTAAAAAAAAAAAAAAGAAAAGTTCACAGTAATACAGGCATGCCTCAAGAAACAAGAGAAATCACAAACAGTTTAACTTCATGCCTAAAGGAACTAGAAAAAGCAGAGCAAATGATGTCAAAAGTTAGTAGAAGGAAGGAAATAATAAAGATCAGAGCAGATATAAATGAAATAGAGACAAAAAAATAACAGAAAAGATCAATGAAACTAAGAGCTGGTTCTTTGACAAAATGAACAAACCTTTAGCTAGATTCACCACCACTATCCCCCCCAAAAGAGAGGGAGGTGCTTAAATAAAATAAAAAATGAAAGAAGTTCATACTGGATACCACAGAAAAACAGAGGATCATGAGACTACTCTGAACAATTATACACCAACAAATTGGACAACTTAGAAGAAATGATGAATTCCTGGAAACATAATCTTCCAAAACTGAGATGTGAAGAAATAGAAAATCTAAATAGACCAGATACTAGTAAGGAGATTGAAGCAGTAATCAAAAACTTCCCAACAAACAAAAGTCCTGGAGCATATGGCTTCACTGCTAATTCCACCAAACATTCAAGGAAGATTTAGTACCTATCCTTCTCAAACTGTTCCAAAAAATAGAAGAGGAAGGAAGACTGCCAAACTTGTTTTAGAAGGCCAGCATTATCCTAAAACCAAAACCAGACAAAGACACCACAGAGAAAGAAAATTAAAGGCCAAATACACCTGATGAACAAAGATGCAAAAATCCTCAACAGATATTAGCAGACCGAATTCAGCTATATATTATGAGGTTCAGACACCATGGTCAAATGAGATATATTCCAGGGATTCAGGAATGGTTTAACATCTGCAGATCAATCATTGTGATACATCACATTAACATCATGAGAGAGAAAAATCATGTGCTCATCTCAATAAATGCAGAAAAAGCACTTGATAAATTTCCAACATCCATCTGTGATAAAAACTTTCAACAAAGGTATAGAGGAAATGTACTTCGACCTAATAAAGGCCATTTATGACAAACCCACAGTTGATACCATACTCAGTGGTGAAAAGCCAAAAACTTTTTCACTAAGGTCAGGAAGAAGACAAGGATGTCTGCTTTTTCTGCTTTTATTCACCATGGTATTGGAAGTTCTAGCCACAGCAATTAGGCAAGAAAAAGAAATGAGGCATCCAAATTGGAAAGGAAGAAGTAAAACCATCACTATTTGTAGATGATATGATACTATATATAGAAACTCTAACACCACCAAAAAAACCATTTAGAATAAATGAATTCAGTAAATTTGCAGGATACAAAATTAATGACCAGAAATCTGTTGCATTTCAATACATTAATAAACTATTAGAGAAATTAAGAAAACAATCCATTTACAATTGCATAAAAAAAATACCTAGGAATAAATTTAACCGAGGAGGTTAAAGACCTGTACTCTGAAAACTACAAGACATTGATTAAAGAAACTGAAGAGGTTAAAAAATAAGTGGAAAGATATTCTATGTTTATGTATTGGAAGAATTACTATTTTTAAAATGTCCCTAATACCAAAAGCAAGCCACAGATTCAGTGCAATCCCTATCCAAATTCAAATGGCATTTTCTACAGAATGAGAACAAATAATTCTAAAACTTAAATGGAGTCACAAAATATACAAAAAAACTTGAGAAAGAGCAAAACTGGAGGTATCATGCTGCCTGTTTTCAAACTATACTACAAAGTTATAATAATCCAACAGTATGGTATTGGCATAAAAACAGACACATAGGTTAATGGAACAAAATGGAGAGCTCAGAAATAAACCCACAGATATAGAATCAAACAATTTATGACAAAGGAAGCAAGAACGTACAATAGGGAAAGGACATTCTCTTCAAAAAACGGTGGTGGGAAAACCAGACAGCTACATGCAAAAGAATGACACTGGACTACTACCTTAAACAATATACAAAAATTAACTCAAAATGGATTAACGGACTTGAATGTGAGACCTGAAACCATAAAATTCCTAGAAGAAAACATATACACCAAACTTCTCAGCAGCAGTCTTAGCCATGTTTTTTGGATCTGACTCCAAAGGTAAGAGAAACAAAAACAAAATAAACTATTGGGACTACATCAAACTAAAGCTTCTGTACAGCAAAGGAAACCATCAACAGAATGAAAAAGCATCCTACTGATTGGAAGAAAATATTTACAAATCATATATCTGATAAAAGGTTTATCCAAAATATATTAAGAACTCCTACAACTCAACTAAAAAGTCCAATTAAAAAATGGGCAAAGGATCTAAATAGAGATTTTTACAAAGAAGCTTCACAGATGGCCAACAGACACAAAAGAGATGCTCAACTCACTAATCATCAGGGAAATGCAAATCAGACCTGCAACAAGGTATCACATCACACCTGTCAGATGGCTATTATTAAAGAGACAAGAAATAACAAGTGTTAGCAAGGATGTGGGAAAAGAAACCCTTGTGCACTGGTGATGGGAAGGCAAAATGGTATAGCCACTATGGAAAACAGTATGGAGGTTCCTCAAAAAATCAAAAGTAGAGCTACCATATGATCCCATAATTCCACCATTCATGGGTATTTATCTGAAGAAAAGGAAAACTAATTTGAAAAAGATATATGCACCCATATGTTCATGGCAGCATTCATTATAACAGTCAAGATATGGAAACAACCTAAGTGTCCATTGATGCATAAACGAATGTGGTATAGGTATATACAGTGGAATACTACTCAGCCATTAAAAAGAATGAAATCTTGTCATTTGCAATAACATGTGTGGACCTTGAGAGTATCATGCTAAGTGAAGTAAATCAGAGGAAGACAAATACCAAATAATTTCACTTATATGTAGAATCTAAAAAACAAAACCAGCAAAACATAAGAAAACCCAGACTCATAGATGCAGAGAAAAATTTGGTCATTGTAAGAGGGGTGGGGAGATGGCAGTGAGAGGGTGACATGTATAAAGGAGATCAAGAAGTGCAAACTTCCCTGTATAAAATAAATAAATCATGGGGATATAAAGTACAGCATGGACAATATAGTCAGTAACATTGTGGTAACTGTATGGTGACAGATGGTAACCAGACTTACTGTGGCGATCGTTTCACGATGTATGCAAATGTTGATTCACTATGTTACACATCTGAAATTGATAGAATATGGTATGCCCATTTTACCTTAATTAAAAAAAAAAAAAAAGAAGGAAGGTAAGCTCTTTTTTTCTTGGAACACAGCCATACCTGGCTAATAAATTTTCTTACCTTCCTGGGCCCCGGGGCGGGGTGTAGTCCAGGAGGCATGGTCCAACAGCAGACACTTGAAATCAAAAGACTAGATAGGTTCAGCTGGAACTGTAAAATGTGGATTTTAATAATAATGAGATTTTCGATGCAAACCGTCACTCAGGTATCAGGTCAAGCAAAAATATTAATTATGTCATAGACAAAGACTTACTTTTTGTTTGGTAACTGATGCATTGTGTCCTGTGAAGACCTGGTGTTGGTAAATGTTCTCACAAAGATGGGAGAGGCAAAGTACAGTCTAGGAAGTTAGTGATTTATAATCCATGGTCATAGTTTTTGTTTGTTTGTTTTTGTTTTCTTTTCTTTTTTTTTTTTAATTCCTGCATGTGTTTGTAAAATGTCATCTCCAGAGGCGCCTGGGTGGCTCAGTCAGATAAGCATCTGACTTTTGATTTTTGACTCCAACCATGATCTTAGGCTGATGAAGTTGAGCCCTGCATTAGGCTTCGTGATCAGTGAGGAGTCTACTTAATTCCCTCCCTCTGCCTCTCCTTCTGCCCCCCCCCACACTTGGCATGTGCACATGCACTCTCTCTCTGTCTTTCTAAAATAAATAAATCTTAAAAAAAATTTTTAAAAGTCATTTCCAGTGACATCTCCAATGACCTAACCTTAGATTATATTAGGAATCAAAGCATAGCCTTGCTGAAAGTCCACCCTAGTTTAAAATGCTCAGTATCTGACAAATTCTGCTCAAGGTGATCTGACACATTTTCAGGGTTATAAAGTGTTCAGTGTATTTTCAAGCTTCCTGCCCTTCCTTATTATTTCCCAGGAATTTTTAAATTAAAGGTTAACATCACACTTCTTGCTGATCTTGTGATGGGTTGTTTCAAAGTGCTAGGTTATCTGACAGCCTTGGACCCAAGTAATGCTTTTACTCTTGCTTACCAAGCCTGCTTTCATTGCGCAGCAGCTCTCAGACTTGCAACAAGTCCCTTCCCCCTTGTAAAGATAAGTCACGCACAGTCTTCCTTGTTTTGTATAAGAAAACCATTGAGTCTCACAGTTTATTCCCCAAAACAAAGGTTTGAAGGAAGGAAGTGGTGTGTCCTAGGTTTCCCATCTCTTTATCCCCATCGTATTAATAGTTCTGTTGTCTCTCTTTTCTTTAGAAAACCCACCATGGCTTAATATGCCCTCGGTGAAAGGTTTAAGACCAAATTTAGAAACCGTGAACAACTGTCTTTAAGGCAGCGTTTACTTCATGATTTAAAAACATCACAGGAATTTTAAAGCAGAAAGAGACTTCAGAAATTTCCGATTTTGCAGAGGAGAACCTGAAGCCAAGTTGCATAACTTTCCCAAGACCTTGGAGCTATCATTGCTGGGGAAAAAGAAAAAGGGTCCTAACCTGCAGGTCCCTAATTGGCATGTCATTATCACTTCCGGTTGGAACAGTTTACAGCCCCTCAGCTGTCCCTGGCTTCCTGTCCCAAACTCTCTCCATTTGAATATTACCAAGTGGTTCTTAATGGGTCGTTTATGCTTATCAGGCATACAGTTGGTGTCATTTCTCGGCCCTGCATTTAAATGTGTGCCCTTCTGTTGAATGAATGAACCTCACGTTTCATATCCCCCGCGGAATGCCACCTGAAATAGCCGGTGTCTTATCTCAGTGAGGTGTCTTATCTCAGTGAGGGTATTGTTGAAGTCTCAGTGTATGTTACAGAGATTCCTTGGTGGAAGAATTTGATAGACTTTGTGCCCTGGTCATCCTCGATTATCTCTGGGAAATTAAAAACCGGCATAATCATGGCTTGCTGTATTTCAGGGGGGAAAATATCACTAGGCTAAAAACAGAAAATGACTCATTTAAGTATCTGGCAAATCAAAAGTCTTAATATTGTTTAATAATGAAAAGTGGAAAGAGCATTCAAAACCTTATTTACATTTGCCCTCAGTTCTTCTTCTTCTTCTTCTTTTTTTTTTTTTAATAAATGAAGCCTTTCCTTGGACAAGCTAGTATTAAAAATCCTTATGATGAAATCTGAATCCTACTGCCGCCTGCTTTCCGGTATCTTCAGTATTTGCCTCTGTGTGCTGTATTGTTGCCCTCAGTCTCTCTACAAGTGTACTTGTGGAGAGCTTCCCTCCTAGCGAACAGCCAGCCTCACACCTGTGCTCACCCGCCTCCCACTTTCAGATTAACCTTGATGCTCTTCAGATGTAGTCCCTTCATTTCCTTCCCTTCACTGACAGATATCTCAAAAGCTCCCATTCTCCAGCTTTTGCTGTTGAAATTTCTTAGAAGTACCACTGGAAAGGTCACCAGTGCCTTCCAGATTCTTATGTAGAAACTGTGTGCTAAGTATTGGATTCGATCTAAACTTACATATATTTCAGATGCTGCTTGTTGTTTATTCCATTATCTATTCTACTTTTAGTCTTAGTGACAAACTTTTGATTTTGTTGGGGTGGTAAGAATGGTAGGAACATTTTCCCCAGCCTTCCTTGCAGATAGATATGATCATATGAGTAAGTCTGGATAATGAGATTTAAATGGAAATTATTAGGTGGGAGTTACAGGAAAACATCTTTAAAAGGAGCTGACTCAGCTAGCATGTACCATTTTGTCCTTTTCCCTTCTTCTACTTCTTGCCTGGAACTTGGATGTGATGGCTAGTATTCTAGCAGCCATATTGTGAAAAGCATATCCTAAGGATAAAGGAGCACAAAGTACAAGAAGAGACTGGACTTTTGATGACATCGTGAAGCTGCCCTATTGTTCTGTCTGTCACACTGGATTTCTCATTCTCATTTCTCATGAAAGTAAATCCCTCATTTAGTACATTTTTCAGATGTCTGTTATTAGCAGCTGAATATATTTAGTCAATTCCACCTATTATCCCCAAACACCTGTGTCTCCTAATTAAATTTATATATACAGCATCTGTTTATTAACGCAAGTTAGAAATATCAGTTATTATTGAATATGTTTTTTTCAACAAACAGTTACTAAGGGCCTCTTCTGTATTGTTGGCCCCTGTAAATGAAACAATGAATAAGACAGGCACAGAGCTAACCTTCTACTGAGGGGAGATACATAATTTTAGGTAATGATTGGCACTATGAAAATTATTTCTTTTCTCTTTAATCTCATTTCAGTAGGTTATGATGCCTTGTCAGGTTTGTTCCTAAAAGGTCTGTGAGTCTGTCCCTTCTGCTGCTACTCCTCAGCTTCTCATCACCCAACTTGACTGAGGTTGGAGACTTTTGAGTAAATCTTCCTGTCTCCTCTCTCTTTCCTTTCCCAGGCCCTTCTCTACATAGCGATCTGAAACACAGACAAATTCTGGAAGGAAATATGCAAAAGGATGTAAAATAACTAGTTAAACTGGTGTTATGGGTCTTTTCCAAAATATTATCTTTAATGTTGCTGTTTTCATACAGCATTTCGTTGTTTCAAAACTTTAGATCTCATATGGGCTAAATACCAAATTCTCTTTAGCATTGTCTTTTTTCCCTCTTTGTAATATATTTTTGTAAGACTTTATTTATTTGGGAGAGAGAGAGAGAGAGAATAAGCCAGGGGGAGCAGCAGGCAGAGGGAGAAGGAGGAGCGGGCTCCCTGCTGAGCAGGAAGCCCAATGTGGGGCTCAATCCCAGGACCCTGAGATCATGACCTGAGCTGAAGGCAGATGCTTAACTGACTGAGCCACCCAGGCGCCCATTTTTTTTTGGTAATATTTTTTAATGGAGAATTTAAACTATACACAAATATGCAGAATAGTATAATGAACCCGCCATTTTTCCATCACTGAGTTTCAGCAGTTAGTAACTGAAGGCCAGTTTGTTTCAACTGTAGCACCATTGGCCCTTCCCTATTATATTTTTAAATGAAATCCAAGATGTCATATTATTTCATTCACAGATATTTCAGTGTGAATCTCTAAAAGATAAGGATTTTTAAAAGGCAGAATTAAAATATCACATCTGTGCAAACTAATAATTTTTAGTATCCAATTTCTGGGCAATTTTCCAATAGAATCAAAATGTCATAAATTTTGTTCTTACAGTTCAGTTGAATCAGGATCCAAACAAGGTTTGCATCTTGAAATGTGTAAAAATGTCTTGTTCGTTTCTTTTAATCTATAGGTTCTCCCTCATCTCTCTTTCTTCATATAAAAGTTCAAGGAAAAAAACCACTAGGCTGTTTGTCTTCTGGAGTTTCTTAGTTTAGATTGTGCTGATAGTATCTTTGTGGTGTATTTTCTGTAAATCAGAAGCACGGTCAGATTTAGGTTAGGTTTTGGTTTTAGTTTTGGTTTTAGTTTTGGGCCAGACTGTTTCCTGGGTAGAGTTATGTACCTTTCATGAGGAGTCCTGATGAAAAGGTGATGTGTAAAGTGAGGTTAATCTGTTTTTGTGAGGTTGGCACCCATTGATGCTTACTGCCTATATGCGTTATTCATTAAGGGTTGCAAGTTGACAGTATTTTTATTCCATCATTCTTCATTTATCAGCCAGAATTCACCTGTAAAGAGAAACCCTCCCCCTTCTGCCTTTTGTGTAACCAACAGTACAGTTTGTACATGAAAAGTCAAACATGGTGCTTGGTTTTTTTGCCTAACCAGTTTTCAAAAGAATGGGTTTAGTTCCATGGTATTCTTCAAGGATGTCTTTTTTTTTTTTCTTTAAGTATCGCTTTTAAGACCTCTTAAATATGACCTTTCCAACCTCAGCTTTCTTAGCTCCCCTTATATGGTAGTGATCCTAAAATACTAGTAATCTTCAGTTCTTCCATCATTCCCTGCTATTTTATGCCCTAGTGAAATACCCTTGGTCTTTTATGACCTGGTTAATGTTCACCTTTCCTTTGAAGCATTTCTAAATTATCTGCTCCGCCTAAATTCATCCCTCTCTCCTTGGTGCTCCCTCCATTAACAGTATGTATGCTTTGACAATAGTTGTTATTCTCTCATGTGAGAGTGTTTTTCTCCCAATCGGTGGAATATTTTGAGGACAGATACTGTCTCTTAAGTTTCTGATTTCTCAGCTCTTTGTACTGTGCTTGGCATTTGGCTCTCAACAAATGTTGAGTCACAGCGCAAAGATTTATTTATACTTATGTATATGTATTTATGTGTTTACAATAAAGACTCCTCTTAACTAATTCATGTATTTATAGTTAAGGAGTCTTATATACATCTCCTTTATGGAGGTGCAGTAGACAGGCCACAGTGAATGGGAGAGTTCACTATGAAGACAAGTCTTGGTCCTCCCAGAGGCACACAGTTCAGGGTGTAAGTAAGCACCCCTGTACAAATGAGGTCATACAGCAGAATCTTGGGATACATTGGAGGCTAAAGAAAGCAAGTTGTATAAATTAGATTGCACTTTACCTGTCTTTGTGTTGAAGATATAAGGTAGCCAAGGAGTGAGGAGCTCTTGAAAACTCCCATAAAATGACCTGAGATTTTTTTTTTAACCGATCCTAACCACGAAGAGTATTAAACCACAAACATAACAAAAGAAAGCAAGGACCACAAATTAATCTTTTATTGAGACAGCAGAGGGATGTCAGAGTTTAAAATCCCAAAACATTTGCTTCTGTATTTTAAAAAAGCAAATACTTTTCAGAGAAATCTCAATAACAGGATGTTGAAGTGAAAGAAATTTCTGCCTCCCTGTTTCCTATAGGGACTGTGCAGGGCCATGATAACATGAAAGCTATACGACCACCTTGTTTTTGCTGTCTTTGTGATCATGAAATATGATTATATTCCCTCTAATGTTTATATGTGCTCTTGAAATTATTGGAACTGGTAAAATACCACTCGTATACTATAAAAAAGGAACTATTGTTCCCCCTTCTGTTTTCTCAGGTTGCAAAATTATCATGATAGATTAGCTTTAAATTAATAACCTTAATTTTGTTGTTAAGTATTTATTAAACCATCACATTTGAGTAGGTGCAACCATGCAATTAAATGTTTATTGTATATGCAGAAGAATGAAAAATACAAAAGATTTAAGTTCGTAACCACAAGGGGTAAGCATTGTAAAGGAAAAAAAACAAAACAAAACAAAACCAGTTACACTGAACAATAACACTTACACAGAGAGAAAAGAGATGTGGGGGATGCTTTTAGTTTCCCTAAAGAATTAGCATCTTAGTTCTCAAATATATATTTAATTATACTCATTGAAGACTGTTAGCATTGCTAAGGGTGGTTTAAGAGTCATGATTACACTATAAAACTAAAATTATAACCACATATAATTTGTCACTGTGGGAGGTTGAATTTATTAAGAGAAAAAATGAATTAAAGACAGCAATCACTATTTTGGAAAGAAAATGTTATCACAACCCTCTTATGTTAAGGAAAGACATTGCTCCAGCGCATGAAACCTTATTAAGGTATCATTAAATTCATAAATTGATGGATTCCCTCCTGTCTTCAGTTCTGGGGATCCCCTAAGGTGGAATGTGCATGCTGGTGCATCCTCAGCGGTTGCCCTTCCACCCAGCCCTTGTGGGAGCCTGCACGCACTGTAACCAAAGGACACTCAGCTGGTGGGCCTGCCCTGATAACCCTGCACGCCATTCCCCTATGAAACCCTCACTGTGCTCATTGCTGGTGGATGCTTTCTTATACTGGGGACTTCTGCTCTCCTGGGTTGAGTGGTACACTCACCAAGAAGCCAGTGTAGTTGTTCTGAAACATGTATGTCGGTTCTACTTGTAATCACCTTCATTAATTAAATGTTAGGTAAACCAGTGGTGTCCACAAAAAGTAATTGTTTCTTTGGATACTCAGTTGAAATCTGAAGGGAAGTCCCTTGAGAAAATTTACTCTCAAAATAGGTGTAAAACACCAAGGGAAATTCATAAGAATTTAGTAGGACTCTGCATTCTAACAGCTATGAAAGTTCCGACTAATTGCTTGTATATAGATGGTGATCATAGATAATGCCTTGAGTGTGGTTTATGTGAGACTTTTCAGACTCTAGTCAAAGAAAACTCCTTGATCCGACATCAAAGGATGAGTTGATTAATGTGTGTTTATAAACTTGAAGTAAAATATTTAAGGGATCTGTGTCTTTTTTTTTTTTTCATACTTGTTCTAGAATCTTTTGTCTGACAAATGTTCGTTAGCCAAAAATCTTGACTGCTCCTCACCCATGATTCTGGTACTTTTTTTCTTGATCCTTGAGTTAAGAATGAGCCTTCCTCCAGAACAGCAAATTCTTACCTCTCCCCCTCCATTATGCCATTGTATTAATGATGATCTTGATTCATATCTCACCTTGGATGCAGCATTTTCGAGATGAGTTTACAGGTTTGGTCAGGTTTGACCAGCTGGTCAGCTGGTGGATGGTCAGCATCCACACCCACCAACATTAGTGTGCAGCTTTATTTATTTATTTATTTTATGTTTATTACATTATGTTAGTCACCATACAGTACATCCCTGGTTTCTGTTGCAAGGTTCGATGATTCATTAGTTGCGTATAACACCCAGTGCACCATGCAATACGTGCCCTCCTTACTACCCATCACCAGTCTATCCCATTCCCCCACCCCCTCCCCTCTGAAGCCCTCAGTGTGCAGCTTTAGTATGCTCATGGACAAGTCGTGGACACAGGAATTTGCTTATAAACCACAGTGTGGTCCAGGAAAGCAGGTCGTCCATAGTTTGGTGAGGAACACAGACCCTGTATTTTTAGAAACCAAGTAAAAAAAGTGTCTCAGAAAGAGACCTGAGAGCTCCAGGTCTGACAGTTGTACTCCCCTTGTGATCTGGTGCAAAATACCTTTTTGAGTCTTGATTTCGTAATCTCTGCAATGTGGATAATATCTCCCCAAACTGGTGCGTGAATCAAATGAGTAGCAAACAGTACCTGGCATGTAGTTGGTCATCGGTAAACGCTAGGAGAATCCGAATATTTCTGAACTTGCCCCCCGCCTTTTAATACAGCGGGCATCCTAGTAATGCCCGCCTCACTGACTGTTGGGATGACATGGGTAAAGGGCTTCCCAAATTTTAAAATGCTGCTCAAAAGATGTCGAGAAATGACTTTATGTTGAAAAATAACAGAAAACATGGTCTACACTAAGCATTTCATGCGTCTAGTTGATGGAGTTTGTTCTGCTTTGATGTGAAATTGCTTTGTGTTCGTGTGTGTTGGCTGACTTTTGCCCAGTATGCTTCATCTTGTCTTCTGATTAAGATGGTGAATTTTGAAGCCGAGGGCCGGGCACTCTCACAAGAAGCCTGTCTGTCCTGACCACAGGGTCAGAAGTTCCTCAAGTAGAGGTATCAGTGGTTTTCCTTCACCTTGTTTACCTGCTCCTCAGCCGTCACTATTTTTGATGGCTTTGTAGCAGCCTAAATCTCATAAAAATGCGGCCTTGGCCAGCATGGCTAAATCCGTCTAAGGGTGCAAAATGTACAGGGCAGGAAAGATTTATTTTGCTTTCATTGTGTGTGGTTGTGAACCGTGTCAGTTAAGTCAAAGGCAAAGCTTTTAATTGTTACAGAAAGGGCAGTTAAAAGGTGTTTAACCTAAATTTCTTTCCTGAATGCCAAATATCTTTCCAGGGGAGAAAGATGCCAAGTCTTTTCTGATTAGTTCATTACAGAATAGTGAACACATAGCCAAGATCAAAAGGCAACGTGGTTTTGCATTAGATTCATAGCTGCATGTTTTAAAGTAGCTTTAAAAGTTACCCCATTAGTACCTTTTAAAGCTACCCATAAAATGCCACTTTACATCTGGCATCAGATCTATTAATTTGAGTATTATGAATATGTAGGAATATTTTTGAAAACTCCCGTGGTCTTGTAAAGCCTCCAGGCCCTTATTAGCGGAAGAATCTTGCCTTCTGCCAGGGCACGGAGCCAAGGGAAGATCTTTAAGTAGATAACATTTAGCATTTGAAATAATAATAATGAAAGAGAAGTCCACATGGAGCTTTCAAGTTGTTATCCATTTGAAATATCCAGGATGGAGTTGGAGTCCGAGGAAGAAGATTAAGCAGATGTCAGGCTTGTTTCAGCAGGATGCACTGCGTAACCACCTTCCCTCCAAAGTGCTGTATGCCCAGCATCCTGGGAAGGGCCCT